>NC_056747.1:26030337-26256446 GCF_019279795.1 Protopterus annectens
ACACCTCTAACATGTGCCATCTACCAGAGGAAAAATTCTTTGGAGTCTTCTTTTGGTACAAAATACTGATGCAAACAATTCCAAGCAAACCTCATCCATCTTCTAGACTTTGTTCCATGCTTGGGAGCCATACATATGCATTCTCATTGTTTCCTTGTGAATTGGTTATCCATTCTTTCTCTCTCCATTCTTTTCTAACCTCCTCGGATTGATTTCTATGTCTATCATGCAATATTTTATACCCTACTAATTATCCCTTTTTTAACATCAGCTTGTCTTCTAGATTCATCTAAAACTCTAACAGAGCAGATATTTCAATTAGGGCTCCTCTATCACTTTCTGTTTGCCTGTACACTGATATTGGTCCCTGATAGGAAAGGCAGTCTCTAGCTTGCTATCTAAATGTCTGCTCGGCCTCTCCCCATTCTACTAGATTTCCCTCGCTAGTTATTTGCTCACAATACATTGGTTCCTTTGACAGTTTTCACGAATAAATCCTAGTCCCCTCTTGCCTGCATTCTGCTCCCCAAATTGTATTCATTCCTATTAGCAAAATCTCCTTTCTCCATTCTCATGTTGGCTAAGTTCTTAGAGTACTGCCTGCTACTTTATCAATATAACATTCTATATGGCAGCTGTTATTCTTCTTAAGGATCTGCATCCAAAATCCCAGTCTCCCTTTATTTCTTGACCCTCATGTCATCACCATCCTTTTCCACTTTTACTTATAGTTTTCAGCTTGTGTTATGTATATGAGCCTTAACTGTGCAGCTCTAAAATATTCATTCAAATTAGGTAATCCAAAACCATCTTGTTCTGTTGGAAGAATCAACTAATCCCAGTTAATCCATGCTGTCTTCCCTCAAAGATTAAAAAAACAAGTAATCTCTGTGGTATCCCCGAAGTCTCAAAACAACCCACTAAACAAGTATACTGGGTCCAGAAACAAAACAATGTAAGAAACTTCTCTGTGTGGAAGATTTTCATTCCATATATCTCTAGTTAATCACTGTATAATAATTAGATCAGACAATAGTAGTAGAAGTAGCAAATTTAAACTCGTCTTAAGTAAAAAATAAATAAATAAATAATAAAAAATATATAATTGTACAGAATTACTAAGTATTTTGACTGGAAACAGATTGCCTGCCTTGCTTGGATTACTTTTGAATACTTAGTAATTCTGTACAATTATATATATATATATATATATATATATATATATATTTTTTTTTTTTACTTAAGACGAGTTTAAGTTCACTACTTCTACTATTATCATCTGATCTGATTAATATACATTGATTAACTAGAGATATATGGACCAAAAATCTTCCACACAGAGAAGTTTCTTCCCTCAAAGATAAATACCTTCAACTCTTTATAAATTATTGTCCACAACTTCTCCACTAGTTGATAAAACACACCTGACCAGTATATGAAACTAAAGGGACTAAAAACATTTTCACTGCTTGTATCTTGCTATCTATATGCATAAACAAGAGATTCCAGTTTCACAGCTTTTGTATTATTTTTGTTTAGTCTCTTCCCACATATCCTTAGCTGCCATAACAACATCTTTTTTAATCCATACTCCTAAAATCATTCCCATAAATATGAATACTGCTGGACCCATTCATGTGTGGGTACATAGTTCAAAGCTATAGCCTTTGTTTTATCATTAATTTTATATCTATAAAAGACTTGAAAATGTCTCAAGATGTTCCACAACACTGAAATATCCCTTTCTGGTTTTATCAGGTAAAAAATACTATCATCTGCAAATAAAGCCAACTCTTCTACAAATATAGCCAACTTTTTTTGATTACCATATCAATCATATATTTGAACTTCTGAGTCACTTATTTTCTTTGCCAATGGCTCTAAACATAAAACAAATAACGAAGGGGAAAGAGGACACCCCTGCCTGGTTGCACTGCTTAGACACAACTTAGAGAGGAACCCTCCCACTTTAATTTTTTCCTCCAACGCATCATATATCACTTTATTATTATATCAGCAAATGCAAATGCCTCCATTGCCCTAATCATAAAATCCTAGTTTACTCTGTTGAATGCTTTCTCTGCATCAAGACCCACTAACAGTAGTGCTATTTTATTACACTTTATGTTTCCCTCTGGATCATCATCATCATTGTTTTATTAATGTTGTCAAACATTTGAATCCCTTCCACAAAAACACACTGATCCATGTCTATCCATTTTGACAACATCTGTGCCATTCTTTTTAGCTATTATACTCATAAACGCATTACAGTCATGGTTTAAAGTTGAAATGGGCCTATATGAAGCTGTGACTGATAGGTCTTTACCATCTTTAAGTATTACAGTGACCACAGCTTTCTTACAGGGTGTTGGTGCTTGCCCTTCTTTTAAAATACCGTTCATAGGTTTGGTTCATAGGTTTATAGGTGTTTACTAGGCTAACAACCACAAGGGCTTTTTTAAGCCTAGCCATGCATCCCAAATATCTGACAAGTTCTGATACCCTTGATAAGTGTAAGCAAAGGCCTGAGAGAGGAACCATTTACAGGTTAAAAAGACCTTCCAGATTTTTATCACTTTCTTCCCTTCTAGTTTCCAAACATCCACAGGAATACCACCCTGGAGACTTTCCCGCAGATTTATTGATTGTACATCATCATTTTAATCTCATCTCCTCCTATCTTAACTATTTGTTGTGTCTCAACTGCCTCTAACCTCGGCATCCTTAAGCTGTCTATAAATATTTTCATCTGTGCTCTTTCCTCATTTCCACATTTCTCAGCTTTATACAAATTTTCTTAAAATTTCCAAAATATCTTTAATACGTCTGCAGGATCTCTGGTTATTTTTCTTGTTACAGGCTCCCTAAGTTTGGTAACAACCCTTTTACTTTCTGTTGCCTAAGTCATTCTGCTTAAAGTGTTTGTGCTCTGGAGTTATTATCAAAAAACAGTTGCTTAACAGCAATCTTTCCAAACTCATGCACATTATCCAAATACTCCTTTGTTTTTTGTTTAGCACGTTGTAGTTGTGCCTCTTCCTGTTCTCTGAGATTCCCCTTATTCTGCAATACTTTAACTTTGAAAGCCCCTGCATATAATTCTTGTTACTTATTAACCATATCTTTTTTCTTTTATTTCTACCCTATTTTAAACTCCACTTTCATTCTATCCCACTCACTAGCTATAACTATTGAAGAAATGTCCATCTTCCCTAATAACTCTTAAATAATTTCCACTACCAAGCCCTTAACTTCCTTTTAACAGATAGGTACGGAAGTGCCGGTGTCTCATTTCTACTTCATTGCCCTGCATTTTTATCTTAGTTGTTATAAGCACATTGAAATAGTTATTGGATGTGTGTCAAAGCTTTCAATTAAATGCACTTTATTGTAAAATATAATATTTGTCTAGTCTAACACAGTTATTGTACCTTGGGGAATAATATGTAAATTCTCTGCAAGTTCCTACTACTGACTTAATGTCTTCCATATCAAATATTTTTATTTATTTATTTATGTATTTATTTAAATTTGTTGACCGGGAGTGTCCGACTGGACGTAGGACCATTTTCAGCAGAGGCCCGGGGAGAAAAGCTCCACAGTTAAAATAAACAGACAGTATTTACATTGGATTACATAGTGATTAAAAATTTACATAACAATTACTTACAACATATTTACAGATGAAGAACACAGTACATCAGTAGACAACTAGAATCTTTATCTGTGAAGTGCATACCAGACATTAACAAATGTTACAAGAAGAAGAAGTTTGTGCTGTATAATAAGTACTGGCTTATGAGCATCTGAGCTTGCTATAATCAAGGTAGTTAGTGGAGTGGAAAGAAAGGTAGTGGTTGGATGGGGTGGATGATATTAGAGTGGGAGTTGCAAGGGCATAGTCAGCATGTTTTTAGTTGCAGTTTTAGTAAAGTTTTGAAGCTGCATGATGGCATGGAGGTAATTGTGGGTGGGAGTGAGTTCCATAATTTGGCTATGGCACAAGAGAATAGTGCTTCACTAGCTGAGTTATTGGCTTTAGTGATCTGCAAGTGATTTTTGCTGCTGGATCTTAGTGGTCTGGTGGTGCGATAGGGTTGGAGTAGATTCTGGAGGGATGGGACATTTAGTGGATGGTTTACTAGTTTGTGGGCGAGTGAGAGTTGATACCACTGAAGGAGGTGAGGGAGTTCAAGCCAGCCCAGTTCAGCAAGTGAGAGACAGTGGTGACTACGGTAGCATGCCCCTGTGGCGAATTTGGTGATTTTGTTGTAGCAGGTCTCTAGCTTGTTTAGATCACATTGCCTTAGGTTGATATATATTGGAGAGGCATAAAGTAGGGTGGAGATAAGGTGGGAATTTTCTATTGAAATCTTTGCAGCTTTGGTGAGAAATTGCTTATTTCTGTATAACGCTCCTAGTTTTTTGTGGACTTTTTTTATAGTCATGGATATGTGAATGTCAAATTTTAGTTTATTGTCTATTTCCACTCCTAGCAATTTGGTGTGTTCAGTTGGACATCATTTTTATAATTGTTTTTCACAAATCAACCCTATTTTGTTATATTTTCCCTTCCATGTCCCCCAGATGCATCCTCAGTGTTGCAAATCAAACTCCACTTCCCACCTAGAAGTAATATTCTATGCTGAAAGCTTATTATTTCTCCCAAAATGTTCTTAAGCTCCATAATAGCAGTTTTAGGTGGAATATAAATACAAGTCAGCATAATCCTCCTCCCTTTCCAGTAGCCCCTTGCTACCACAAATCTACCATTGTCTTTTTCTTCCTCTTCTATCACTACTGGAGCTCCTGTAACAACTGATGTAAGTACTCCTCTTTTTCTTTGTCTCTGATACTCTGCTTAATATCCATCCTGAAATCCTTTCTTTATCAAGTGCACATGCTCACTTCTTTCAAATTGTGTCTCCTGTAGCATTGCTGTTTGCACTCTGCATTTCTTAATCTAATTCAGTACTCCTTCCTCTTCTATCTATACCTGTGAGACCATTCACATTCCAAAATGATATAGATAGAGTAGCTGGTATGATAAGATGTTATTATTGCCACCTATTATAAATAGGATCTATATTATATTGTCAAAAGCTGACAATATCGAATCTGATATTGTCGACACAACAATAGCTAATGTTCAGAATATCAAACGTGTAAACGTAAATCTCCGTAAGGGGAGATTTCTGTTTGATTCAATGTAGTGCAGTCTCAGAGTTGGTATATTTAAGTAGCAGGGGTGTGAGGGATGCAGCCCCCATGTGGGGGGTGCAGGGGGGCTTGCCCACCTGCCTACACCCTTTAGTTTTTCTTTCTTTTTTTGAATTATTTTTTTAGGAACATTTGATGTTTTAATAGTTCAATCATTAAAAGTCTACCTTTAGTGATTCAAACTATTAAACATTCAATGTTCTAATATAGACCCATTATAAATAATAGTATTTCAATGTCTGTTTCTAGATTTTGTGTTGCATGCACCCAGTAATGTTTGACAGGTTGATCTTTTGTACAGTAGTTTCTTGTGATCTCCATTTGAATCTGTGCCACATTTTGCAAGGCATTTTATTTTAATGAATTCTCTCAAACAAACAAACAAACAAAAAAAACAAATAAATACAAACCCAGAACACCCCATAACATATTAACTTAAAACAGCCACACAAAACTATGTACCTCTTCACATAGTTTAACCCTCCTGGTAGGAACACTTGTCCTAAACTGACAGCTGCACACACACAGGCATTACCTTACCTAAAATTAAGGTTATCCATAGTAAAATGCATGTTACAGCCGGTACCCCTGCTTACACTACTTGCTGTCTGTTCTTGTCTTATCTTTAATCCACTCCCAGATGTGAAAAACAGCTTATATTCTTTCAGAAAACATTAACTTTTAGCCATAAAAAAGGATTCTGGCTTCTACTAGCTGTGCCTATAGTCTGCTTGTCTCCGTGGAACCATATGAATAAAATGTACAACTGCCCTCAACTGTAGACTTCTTAACTTTCACTGAAGATTTATTGCTAAAGGAAAACTTTTCATTACATTCAGTGCTCTCTTATTTACTTCCTTAAACATAAACCTTGTTATTAGATTAAGCCAATGGCCTTAATCCAGACATTCACGTATGCAAATGCAAGTGAAAACATATCAACTCTACATATATTACAATTTGTTCATTTCTATACCCCATCTTCCACTTCAACAGCCCAAGGTTACAGCCTATTAACTTTAACATGCTTTTGCCTAGCCTTTCTTTTCATTTTACATTGTAATGCCTATATTTCTTAAAACTAAATAATGAAAAAAAAGAAAAAAGGGTACTTATTTACTTTTGTTTCTTTATCACGTACAACAATAACTGAAAATGCTTTAGTATATAACATGCAATTTGCATCATGGAATGTTTTATACACATACTGTTAAGAACAAAAATTGTTTTACTTATAGTTATCCTGTAGGATAATAGGATCATAGGAAGTTACTAGGATATTCACCCTAAGGCCCTTATAAGCCTAGCCAAGAGTATAGCCCATGTTTAGACAAGTCAGCACCCAATGCCCCTATCCAGCAGGGACACAGGCAGAATCCCAGGGGTGTATTTTCTGCTTCCTATCCAGTTATCCAGGTTGCACTTAAAAAGGGATAATGAGGTACTCTGCTTGATATGGATAGACATGGATCAGATGGGGGAGTCTCTGGGACACAAATCTGTCCCACCAACAAGTCCTATTGATGTCATTGTCCAGGTTGAGGTCACGCATGTGGGTTACTCAAGTGGAGCTTGACTTGTAGATATGCAGCAGGCCCATCAAGCCTGAGATTGCATCATATGCCAGACAGAGGTCACCTTGGAGGAATCTGTATGAAACTGAGTAGAGGGACAGGGCTTTTAGCCTATCTATGTATGGCAGATGTTTGAGGTGCTGGAGTCTCCTGGTGAGGAACCTGTGTGGTCTCTCCAGCTGCTACATGGGCTTTGCAAGTTATATGCTGAAAGGGGCATTGTACTCAATAATGGGCCTTATAAGGGAAGTATACAGGAATGTTATGACCTCCTTGTCCCTGGATGAAATACCCTTACTTATGAGGTTGGCCATGAAGAAAGCTTGCCTTACGATGGAAGTAACATGGAGGTCAAAAGTCAAGTTGCTATCAACCTGAGTGCCCAAATCCCTCACAATTGATTGCATGCTTAGGACATTGTTATTAATGTGATAACTTGTGGGGACATCGCACTCCACAAAGGGGGTGATGGTGCATTTTTTGGTATTCAGCTTGAGGCCATGTTTCTGGCACCAGTCATTTGTTTGGTAGAGTCCCTCTCGGAGGATTTGCACATCACTAGGGGAATTGATGACAGCACCCAGCTTGCAGTCATCTGCAAACTTAGTTAGACATAGCCCACTGGTTTTGGCGTTCACCTCAGAAAAGTATATCTGAAATAACAGAAGCCCCCAAGACTGATCTCTGGGGTACATATCTTGTTATGAGTCTCCTGCTTGAGGTGGCTTCCCCTATTTTGACTAGGCGGGTTCTATCAGTGACCCAGTTTGCTACCCATCTGGTAACGTAAGGATTGATGCCTAGTTGAGAGAGTTTATCTATTATGGCCAAGTGGGGAATACTGTTGAAGGCTTTGGCTAGGTCAAGGTAGGTGGTGTGTACCATCTTCCCCTCATCCATGGCTTTGGTGACTATCTCAAAGAAGTTGACCAAATTTAACAGACGTGACCTCCCTTTGACAAAGCCAAACTGTGTGGGATTGAGTGTTTGGAGTTTGCCAATGTCCTTGTTAATGAGGTCCATGATAATCCATTCCATGGCCTTGCAGATCAGCCTAGTTAGGCTGATGGGGTCTATAATTTCCTGGATTGGTGGATGCTCCACCTTTGTGCAAATGGATGACAGTGGCTGTCCTCCACTCAGCTGGGATGAAGCCGGTACTCAGGCTTTGGTTGAATAGGGAGCCTAATGGTGCTTCAAGTTCCTGCCTGAGTTCATGTAGGATGCAGCCTGGGATGTTATTGGGTCCCATGGAGGTTGTATTCTTTTGCCATTGAGAGGGCAGTGATAACTTGCTCCATAGAGATAAGGGGATGGGGACAGGCACTGGCAATATCCTGTTTTACTGATGGGGGAAAGAGGAGTAAAGTTTTCACTGAACCTGTCTGCCAGCAGGTTGGCTATATGTGCGACATTTGTGTATGTGGCATCCTTCACCACCAGTTCTGAGCAGATCTGCATGCTTCCTTTGAGATTGCAGACATATGTGAAGAAGGACTTATGATTGTCTGTAGTAAATGTGGTAAATTTGGACTCGAAGTTTTCTTTGGAGGATTTCACTAGTGCTCTTATTTGCTTGTCCAGGCTAAGGAGAGATTGCTTCTAACTGGGCACCTGCTCCTTTTTGGTCATGGACAGCAATTGTTTCCTTTTGTTATAGACTTTATTTATCACAGATGTCCACCAGACAGGTTTACTCTTCCTTACGGAGGATGATTTTGTCCTATCGGGTATTCCTGATTCCATGCATATATATAAATGCTCATAGAGTACATTGATGTAGATGTGGACATTGGTGCCATTTCCTACAGAGTGGAAGGGGGCTGTGAGGCTATTTATACCATCCCTCAGGAGACTGTAATCAGTTTTGGAGAATTTTTTTTGTTAGACCATAGCTAGAGTGGGGGGGGGTCAGGGGAGATGGTGACTTAATGACCACTTTATGGTTGGATCTTACCAGGAGGATGATACTGTAGGGATGCTGCAGTGGTTACTCATGTTAGTTAATACCAAGTCCAAGATATTATCACCTCTTGTGGGGGTATCAATCAGCTGTTGCAAGGTGTCTGCATTAACACAATCAAGAGCTCTCTTCGCATTTGTGTTCTGGCATGAGTAGTTCATCCAATATATGTTTGGGTAGTTAAAGTCTCTCAGGATCAGGGTAAAGCATTGAATCTTGATAGATTCAAAGAGGTCCAGGTAGGCAGAGTGGGCATCTTGAGTCAAATGCTGAGGCCTGCAGTTAGCTATGATTTGAATAGGGATCCTGTCAATGGTTAACTGCACCTGGAGTATTTCCTGTGTGTCATACTGTCTGATCAGCCTGGAGGTGTGTATGTCTTTAATATATACTGAAACTCCTCATCCTTTGGATTTTTTGTCCACAGTTTGGGGTCTGAATATATGATAAAATGAGTAACCAGGTAAGGCTGAGGTGCTCTCCGCAGCTTTGAACCAGGTGTCTGTGACTGCACAAATGTCAGCATCTTCTAGGGTTAAGAATGCTTGCAATTAGTGTGATTTCATGTTTAGACTCTTAGCATTTAGCAGCATGATCTTTAATTTGCTTTTTGTTGAAATTTTTATGTTGGTAGTTTTGACCTCATCACTTTTCCTAAAAAGGCACTATGTAGGAGGCAAGAGCCTTTGCCAGAAGCCTGAAGCCCAAGTGAGACAGATGCAGGCCATCTATGGCAAAGCATCTTAGTCTGTCAATCATGTCTTCCCAGGCTGTCAGGTAATGGATCCCCCTGGAATGGCACCAGAAACTAAGCCAATTGTTAAAGTCAATCATTTTTGGTTATTATTGAGACATCATTCTGGGTGATGGTAGAATGCTGCTTAAGGCTAGGGACATACTTGTCTGGGACACATATTCAGTGAGGTCAATCGTGTCTCTCTTCATATAGTCCGGGGAGGTATGTCTCAAGTCACTCACACCAAAATGGACTATGACAGAGTCATAACAGTGCCTGTTGTTGAGAGACTTGAGTGCATATGTGATACGGTGAATTCTGGCACCTGAAAAACAAATAACCGTGACTTTCGCCTTATCCAGCCTGGAGAGAGGTACATCTGTGTGTCTCACAATGGAGTCACTTATGACTAATATGTTGGGTTTATGGTTAAGCCTTAGTGGCTATGAGACACAGGTGTGTGGACTATGCATGGTATGTGATGTGGAGGGTCGTGGAGTTTGCGTGTGTTTTTGCCTCAAAGGTCTTCTTTGGGTATGTTTTTGTTGAGAACCTTTGCATATATGGGTGTGTGTTGTGTAGGTGTAGGTGGTGTTTCAGGTATAATGATTGTGTTGACAACTTCCTCAGTGCCAAATATACTGGCTTGTGGGGGAGACAGCATAAACTCAAGGTTCCTAATGTAATTGCTTCTCTCACAAATTGTGTGCCTAGGTAGTAGTAGTAGATGGTTGTCCATGTACATGAGGCAGTTGCTACATTGTCTCTGGATACCCATATCCACCAGACTGGCAGAAGAAACTGTAGGAAATTGTCCATCTATATTTGTCAGAATCTGAGGGAGAAAGGCCAAGGAGAGCTAAGGGGTAGGCCTAAAGCCCAAGTGCTTAAACTAAAACTAAGAGGCTTTGAATAACACAATTTAAAAAGGCTATAAACAAGCAGTAATAAATGTAGCAGAAAAGATGCAATTGAACATGTTAGAGAACAAGCAGTAAAAAAAGCAAGATGACATAATAAAGTAGGAAGAGGGAACAGAAACACAGTAAAAACAGCTAAATAAAGTATATTTTTAACCTTAGGGTTACCACCTGTCCCACTTTGCGAGGGACAGTCCCTCTTTGGGCAGTTATGTCCTGACAAAAAATTGTAAAATGGCAAATGTCCTGAGATTGTAGGACAAAATTATTTCCTATATTTTATGTAATAGTTTCATAAAACAGTTATTCTGCATCTGAAATACCTAAATGTTATAAGAAACAGAATAAGCAACTACAAGGCTACAAGAATAAGCTTTTATTTAGGCAAAAAAGTTAAGTTCTAACCATTGTACTGACCATGGGTATGTGTTGGTGTGTAATATCTGATGTTTGTACCAATAATGTCCCACTTTGGCCATTTGAAAAGGTGGCAACCCTAGTTGGCCTTCCCACATGATCTCTCTGTATTAGGTAGAATGGGCTAATGAGATGGGATTGGGAGACATGCCCCAGATCAAATTTATAGTAGGGGCGGGCAACTGCAAAATCCACCAAGTTTAAGAACACAACAGCAATTGGGTGGAAGGGTGGGTAAAAACAAACTTCAGACAAATGTCAAGCAGATACATAAATGCAGAAACAGATAAGTAATAATTCTGTCAATCAAATAAATAAAAACAGCTCACTAGTTAAGAATCACTGAAACAGATCAAGTGCAGAAAATATACTTATATCAGCTCTGTCCTTCCATATATTAATGACATGAAGTGGGGCATAGGCTTTTCAATCCCCACAAGTTTAACAAAGTCATCTAAAGTCCAGTCTTTCCACTTTTTCTTGTACAGACATTTTTCACAAATGTGATTGATGTTTTATAATCTCACATTTATTCACTAATTTAAATGTTGTTAGTCTTCTTCCTGTGCATCTCCATCTCCCAACCTCAAGATTTTCATTCAAGTCCAAGGTACTCCTGATACTTCCAGTGCTTTTTTCTGTATCTCAAGCATTTTTCTTTTGAACATTGTGAAAGATTTCACTAGCAAAGTCTATCTATGAACTTTATTATCAGAAGAATGAGAAGCAGAGTCCACTTCTGTTTGATGGCTCACTTTTTGTTGTACAAACTTTTGTATTTCCTCCTTCACCTGTTCTGCATCAAAAAATGAATTTGATACTCCAGGAAAACTATTCTGAAGACAGCAGGATACAGAAGCTTGAATCTTACACCTGCATTTCAATAATTCCTGGTTGCTGGATATATTTGTTTCTCTTGTGTCTGTTGCACAGTGAATAATCATTTTCTGCAAACACTCTATTGTCTCCAATTTTTAATACTTTGCCATTCTGCTACAGTTTTGTCAGGATCAACTATTTCGGATGCTAAGATTGCATTTTTACTAATACTGGTTTTGCTGCTTTCTCATGGCCAGGTTTGGAACTTACACATTATGTGCTCTTTTGATTAACAAATCCTGCTGTGGAATATCAATCCAGTTGCGTATTTGTGCTTTCATAAAATTAATATAGTCTGCTTTCCATTTTCTCTGATACAGCAGTAAATCTCAAGTTTTCCATATGTGCTCTCTCCTTTCAGTCTATCATTTTTTGAAACATATCTTCTTAAGTAGTCTCATACTCAGACAGCCTTTTCTTCATTTTGACCTCTAGTTTTTTGCAGTTTTATCAGTTCATCTGAATAGCTGCTTAAAGCTTCTTCCATTTTTTCCCAGCCTTTTGTTATTTGAGTTGATGTTCTCCTTCAGTGTTTCATTTATTTTAATCAGCTGTGAGAAAATTAGAATTTATTTTTAGATTGCTGGAAGTCATGTAGTGCACCAAAGCTGGATCTTGAACTGCCTTTTATTGAACAGCCACAACTGATTCTTCCCAGTCAGTATTTTCTCTTCACTTTTTCTAGTTGATCTCTTTGCTGACATCTAGGCAGTGTACATACTGGCCAGTAACTGAATTTAGTAAAACTGACAGAGTTACTAGCCTCTCATTTCTTTTTTCACACTGAGAGAACTGAAATTAAGCTGCTTATCTTTGTGCAGCCATCTTGGAAGCTCACATATTTGTAGTGTTGATGAATTCCTCATTGATGTGTGACCACAGACTTAGTATATATAAGTAAGAGAGTGTTGAGAGCAAAGCTTCCAGTATGAGGGGAAGAAGGAAGTACTTCCCTTGCAGAAGATACTAAATTTGTTGTTCAATGCATTTGCAGTGAGTTTTCTTTCATTTTGTTTTGACTTTCAAAGTATCTGCACTTAGATTTGTGGGCTATTCATATAAAATTACTTTTTTTTAATTAATCTATATTAAGTGGTTTGATTGCATGGAAGGCATTCAGATGATATGAATACATTAACACTGATCCTTAAGATATGGAGACTGATTTTTTACATAAACTTGAGGAGGTTCAGAATTGCATCAAGTCACAGGTACTTAAATGTGATTATATTCACACTTCTGACTCTATTCTACTCTAGTTGAAGTGGGATTCCCTTAAAATCTTTCTGACTATTCTATTCTAGTTGAAGTGGGGTGCTGTTAAGGGCTTGCAGCATAGATATTTGAAGATATAATTAACCTTACTTTGGAGGGATTGGAAGGCAGTATAATGTCATTGTACAGCTACTTCAAACCATGACCTCTATTGTAGGCCATATGAGGAGAGATATAAGGAGTTTTAAGGACATTTTGAAGGACACACACAGCAGAGTGTTCACTGTAAAATTGGTGCAGGAACAGAATGTTTATGATTATGCTTTTCACAGAAAGGTCCAAAAGGATGTAGACTTTAGTGAAGCGAGTTAAGGTGCAGCCCAGGTTTCATAATGTTGCTGTTCTCCAGGGGCCTTATTCTGTGAGTTAAACTCAGTCTAGACTTAAGGATAAAAGGTATGTGGCATCAAAGGATCAGACACAGGATTGTTTGAAGAAAGTCACCCTACATTCATTGCCACAGACATAGCAGAGGTGATGGCCCATCCGTTTTCAGCATGAGAGTTAGGAGACATTATTAAAAAGCTTAATTGCATAAGATAGCTTGATTTGATGTGTTGCCAGCAGATATTTTCTGTTTTCTTTCTCTGCGTATGCTGGCTGACTTGCTGAAGTAAACAATTTCTATTTTAAAGTGGGATGCCACCCCTACTTTCTTGGAGATATACATATATCAATGTTTTACAAGCTGGGGAAGGATCCAGTCTTAGAAATAGTTATAGCTTTTATGTCTCTAAGGATTAATTATCTGACTAGCTTGAAGTGGAAGCTGGTCATCTCAGATCAAGTGAGATTTATTTCTGGATACTATATTAGGATGATGTGAGGAATCGTTTTGAGAGCTATTCAAAAGGCTAAAACTAGTTTCTCATGTACTTTAGTTAATTCTGTTGATGAAGAAAATGCATTTCAGAGACTCTTATTTATACTGAAGCTATTACGAATAAATTTGCACTCCCCGAGATCATTATTATAGTAATTAAGACTTTTTCTCCTGCTCCTTGAAAAAGCCCTTTCTGTAATGCTACTACAACATGAGTCAGCTCAGACATTCACCAGATACAAACACACGTTAAACCTGTCCCCTTATCTAACACAGATCCTAATTTTAAAGCATACACTTACGCACATGCTAAATCTATTCCATAAACTAACCCTTTCTCTAAGTCTAATCAGACACACACACACACACACGCACACACACACACACACACACACACACACACACACACACACACACACACACACACACAGAAACTTCTACCCCTACTACAAACCCTACTTATGTTTAACAATCAACCTAGAAGTTGCCCAAGATATCATTCATGCAAACAGCCCTTTAGACCAAAAGAGCTATATCACACAAATTAATGTTTGCCAAGTGAACTGTAAAACTGTGACCATATGAGATATGTATATATATATATATATATATATATATATATATATTGACATATAGTGGTGATTACCTCAATGGCAACAGAAAAAGTGGTAATCACAGAGTGATTCAGAGACGTGCCAGTTAGCTGCCAGTGAGGATTTCCTTCATTGCTGCTAATGTGCTTTAAATTGCTGGTTTCTATGATTGCACCAAAAGTTCATTTGTAGTGCAGCGGTGCTGCTCTTGATCAGGCCTGTTTCTGAATCTTGGCCATTTCTTGCCATAATTTTGAGCAAACATAAAATACTGGTCTAGGAGTGAGATCATCTTTACCAATGAAAAAATGTTAGCACTTTTTAATTGCAGAGAGCCCTGCTACAGTTTGCTTCACATCTTTGGTATATCATTGAACTGCAGTCCACATTAACAGTGTTTGCACTGCCATTGTCCACTGTTAATGTCGCTCTCCTCACAAAATGCAGAAGCCATTTGGATATCTCTGTCCTAGGATGACATTCACTAAAACAAAACACAAGCTACTTGTAGTGCTCACTTTTCAAAGCAAGGTCCAAAAGGATGTCATCTTCAGTGAAAAGAGTCAAGCTGCAGCCCAGGTTTCATCAGACTGCTGTTTTCCAGGATCCTTGTTCTGTGAGTTAAAGCTTTTAACATTAATATTCTTTTTATTTTGCATAAAGCTCAGTCTGGACTTAAGGATGAAGGCAAAATCAAAGACCAAAACTGTCCATTTGTCTTATTTTACTCTTTGTCATAATGTGAGGACCTCAGCCAACACTGACATCACATCATCTGGCCTCTGTATTACTTATTATAATTTTGATGGATGCATCAATTAGCACATACATGGCTTCTCTTCCATTTTGTTATGGATAACAGAACCCTACAGGTACCCTTCAGTTTGTTTCAATGACTGATAGCTTCCCTAACAATGCAATTAGGTAACTGATTTATACTTCCACATCAGTTTATATGTTGTGTTAACAAAGTAGGTGGACTAGACCATTAGTACCCATGTCCAACCACAATTTAGTTACAAATGAAAATGACAGAAAAGAAAAGGGAAAAATAACATTATATAGCCAAGTTATATATTAGTTTAAGCATAAAACAGATAACAATACAAAAAACCTGGAAAATAAATCCATTCAAGATTCCCATGTGGGCAGTATATTAACCATGCCACATAACACTGTAATAGTATGGTTCTTCTAAGATTAAGAGAAATAAAAATGCAGCTACATCTCCATTGTAGAAATACTCTATTTATGTAATCCTGCATAGCTATACTGCTAAACATGTTGCAAATTAAAGAACCCCAATATTTTAAGTCTCCTAAAATAATCCTGGATTTGTCAATGTCTGTCACCTGGTTAATCATATGTGCACATTCACACTTACATACTCAACCTCAAAAAACTCCTCTTACTTAGAAAGAAACTCAATAAATATTATGTGGAAATTTTACTTGGAAGGAAACTCATAAAATGAAATATTGTTTTATAAAAAATAATTCTGTTTAATGTCTACTAAATAGAGAAGCTCTCTGCTTTGCACTGTAGCTACATTACCTGTTTAGTGTCTGGCATATGTAGAACCTTATATAATATGCACAAATTACTGATGTTCTTTAAAGTATGCTATATAATATATCCGTTTTCTTTTTCCTCCCTGTGATTGTTATATATTCTGCATATCTTATAATCATAATTTACATAACCAAGTAATTGTGTTTACTTATGTGTATTCTCATATGGAGCTTTTCTTCCTGGGCTTCCGCTGTAAAGGGACTATTGTGCTAAGGCCAACTATCCCAGTCAACAAATGTAAAACAAAATAATAAAATAAATACACACTTTCATAACTTTGCATGGTATAGTTTAACATTGTAAAGGTGTCTGCATCCTCTGCGTGATTTACCCCTGCTTTGCTTGGAGACAGTTATGTCATTTTACTATTCTGTAGGACATGTATATCACTCTTCCTCTGTGCATTAAAAAAATTGTAATACTGACTTTCAGAAATCATACAGAGACCAAAAAACATGTACTTCATTCATAATAAAAGATCTCTAGATACTGCACTTTATATAAGTAGTGATACGAAATAATGTGCTTGTTTATTACTCTTAGTTAGTAATGTATGTTCCTTAAACAGATCTACCTTTGTGAAGAAAATCGGGAAATGTAGTAGAAGCAAAGCAAACTCAGAAGGCAGAAATCATAGCACTAGACCTAAAACATAGAATGCTGCAGGATATCATGCATCCATATATGATGAAGTCACTTGTTTGTATCACTGAATATACAACAGAGGCAGGATTAAACAAATTTATCTGATTTTTAAGATGACCTTAGCACAAAAACAACAGGAGATGGAAATGCCATAAACTATATTTTATAAATAATTGTGGACAATGATCTAGCATGATTTCTAAAGCAGAACAACCTCATATTAAACCCTAACAACTATTACCTTTGATAGATCTTAGCTGTCTTCCCATCAGTGGTTAAAATAAATTGCCTGTGACATTTTGTTCCATTGCACAACAAATGTGTTATGAGAAGCTGGCAGCATACCCTTGGCAGAGATACTGGGCTGAGGTTTTCTTCTTCCCTATGAAAGCAACAGACTTATAATCCAGTTTCATTTTCTTCTGATATTTCTTCCTGTACAGCAGTCATGTATATAAGAAAAGCATTGCAGTCCATCATATGAGCAAGGGATGATAGATTTGCAAGACAAGAAATGATGGTGGCTCTTTTTTTCTGAAAATGTTTACTTAACATAGACTGTGTCATGTAATAAAATGACAAAAGTTATGTTACTCTAGCAGTAAAACCCAAAGTGCCATTTGGTAAAGTGTATCAATGTAAGCTACATCTAAATATTCAATAAAGCAGCTCTTTCAGCATGTGACTGTCTGACTTGGTTTAAGCAACTAAAAAGTTATTTTGCCTTATTTAAAAAATAGCCACTAGCTACTGAGGTTGTCTGTCAGTCACAAGTCCAATTAATCATTGCAGAAGTACAAGTCTGCTGATTTTATACTTTTAATCTTGAGCACCACGATGCTGTCCTCCCCGCGGTCGAGTGGTGTTCGAAAGACATGCGTGAATGGGCATGCCTTCGATGAAGGTTAGGTGTCAGGCTGGCACCTTGGCACCGTAAAAACCTACTGCCAATCATTAGCGGATCGGAGTTCCGCTGTGGCAACCCCTAACCGGGAAAAGCCAAATGAAGAACAATCTTGAGCACCATGATGCAGCAGCATTCTGTGAACAGAATGTGATATACAAAAGTGTCGCATTTCATGAGGCCAGATGCAAACCTGCTTTGTGCTTAAATAAAATTATTTGTGAAAACATAAAATCGTGTGATTCTTTTAATATTATTTAAGAATGTAATTTCATATTCTATTAAATAATGCCTTTTTAAATGAGTTTTAAGAAATATTTCAGGGTAAAGTTTTATGAAATTCTCAGTATGTGGTTCCCAGTAGAAGACATACATTTTGCACAACCATTCAGCATCACAAGTTTCAGAAAGATCATCTAGCTTTTTTTCTTGCTCTGTTTTTTCTCTGTTCTATGATTCAGTACTGGATTGTTATCACATACTTAAAAAGCAACTGTGAATCATAGTACGTGTCTTACATGAGGTCAGTACATATCTATGCTGTTGGTAAGTCGCGATGTCACTGATGTACATTACACAACATCAGTTAATTTTAATGCATCACTATACAGCAATGTCGAACATGATATTCAGGTCAGTCCACAAAAGCACAACAAACTGATCCTTATGAAAGATGTACAGGTTCATAGGTTCATAGGTTGGTACTAGGCTATCGGCCCTAGGGCCTATACAAGCCTAGCCATAACAATTTCCTGGCTATTTCTTCCCATGCTATTTACTTCCCTGGACCCCTGTCTAGCAGGGCGACTGATGTGATCCCTGGGGTTAATTTCCTTTCTCCCATCCAATTGTCAAGGTTCCTTTTGAAGAGGACCAAAGAGGTGCTCTGCTTGACATGTATGGGCAGTCTATTCCAGAGTCTGGGGAGTCTCTGGGTCAGGAACCTACCCCTCCAGCATGTTTTGTTTATTGTGATGACAAGGTTTAGATCCCTGGAGCCTGTGGCTCTGAGGGATTGGGATTTCTTTAAGTGTAGCATGTCCAACAGCTCTGGGTTTGACATGACCTTGTATGTTAAGCAGAGATCACCTCTGAGTAGACGATATGCGACAGAGTATAGCTGGAGTTTTTTAAGGCAGTCAGCGTAGGGCATCTGCTTTAGGCCTGTGATTTTTTTAGTGAGGTATTTCTGCGGCCTTTCCAGTTGTTGCAGATGTCTTGAAAGGTACATACCAAACGGGGCATTGTATTCTATAATGGGTCTAATGAGGGATGAGTATAGTAGGACAATGACCTCCTTTTCTCTGGATGAAAAGCTGTTAGTGATGAACTACCCTTCCCTCACTCTTCTCACCCATTTGGGAGTTCTCCAACTCCACTGCTGTTCAGATAAGAAGCCTATTGAAAAGAGTTACTGTTTGCAGCATAGCTCCAACTTATATAAGGTTATGACTGCATGAAATACCACTTTGACTAAAGGAAGCAGAGTATCATCTCCCTTTGTGAAGTGTGCAACCTTTAAATACATTGTTAATGAGAAGATTCAACTAGTAGGACACTTCCACTGTTTGAGAATGCCTATATATCCTCTTTACAGGACTGCATCCTGTCATTGCTTTCCTGTTTGGCAGAGCATACATGTTCTGTTATATGTCTTTATTTTTGGATCACTGGACTGGCTCCTAGGAAGTCATCCATACATGTTTAGTTATGGATGTTCGACTTAGGTTACTCATCTGTCACATCAACCTTGATTGACCCAGCATATGCCATAGTTCTGTGAAATCTTCCAAATACCTTGCACTTGTAGATAAGTTTCTGGCCATATGTCTCATCGCTGATTACCCTATCAACAGCCTCACACACTGCCATGGCAAAAGTGCTTCATCAACAATTTGCCAAGCAAAGAGTGTGCAATGCGTGCACTAACTTTTATCTTTTGGTCACATAAACAGCATACAAGGAGCCCCCAAAGATAAGTGCTAGCATTTTGTGGATACTATCCAATCAACAGCAGTCAAGAAACTCTGCTAGGCTACCTATGCCTTGAATCCAAACACATATACTGCAGGTTGTATCAACCTTCCCCAGTAGTAAGTATAGTCGAAACATAAGTACCTGATCAACATAAACTGGAGTCACACTCCTCATGGCTTGCCACAGTCTCACTTTTTGCCTAATCAATGCCCTTTTACATTGCAGATTACTGAAGACTGACAACTATTGATCATAGCATACTCAGTGGCTGCAATCATTCTAGCTGAATGCAGTGTTAAATCATGCTGTCTAGCAAAACAGGTTTTCTTGAGCAAACTCCATGGAGCAGACCTTGACTGGAGCCATGGCAACATGACTTCAAATAGCGGCCCAACACTGGAAGAGCAATCAGAGAGGAATGGTCTGCTCACTGCTCACTTATCCAAGAAAGAAGTAGTTGACGAAGTCCCAGCTCTGGAGCATCACATGCAGAAAAGTCCAACAATACTGCTTCATGCATAGAATCTCAACAGGCATGAACCTGCTAAAGAGTTGACAAGCAGTTAAGCCAAATATCGTGGGTGTGCAGAAGGATGGGCTCATATAAGACAAAACACAACAGTCATTGCAGTATACTTGCTGGTCAACATGGGAGGAGCTTGGTGAGTGCTGAAAAGACCTAAGGCATCGATGCATGATCACTTATTGACATGCTATTTGACATGACTGCCTAAGCAAGGAATGAAGTTATTCAGAAGGTATTTGAGTTGTGACATTTAAGTCACAAAGGTGAGCTACATAGTTATTATTAAGCTTTTTAGCAAAATATTCACACATTACATAATGATGAATTATCAGATGTATGTTTTAGCAATAACCCATTACTGGTTGTGGACTTCACAGGATTTACCCATGGCTGGTGGGGTTTGATCACAAGGGTGAATCCCGAGTAATTAAACAAAGCCAACTTTGGGTAAATCCTGTGATACCCATAGCCAGGAATGAGTTATTGCTATTATATGATAACATTGTGTTGTATATTGTATTGGACATACTAACCATAAATAATGCGATTGTATAATGGAGTTTTAGTACTCTTTCTCTCTCGGTCTGCCTTGAAAAGAGATGTGCTGCACATACATAAGGCATGTACATCCTCATGCTCGTACAGTGCATCATTTCAGTAGAAGAGGCAAAACGGAAATGAAATTGGCATCACATCCCTCTCTCTCTCTCTCTCTCTCTCTCTGTCTCTTGTTTTTTTTTTTGGTGGGGGGGTTACATTCTGGCTGTCTTATTGAACAAATAAAAAGAATGAAACTCTAATATCTGGGATTACTGATTAGAGGATTCCTCATGTATCTCTAAATATCTCTCCCAACTTTAGCCACTCACCCACAACTAACTGATAAACAAATCTCTTTCTATTCTATCAACACTCGAAGCATCCTTAACAAAGTTAGCCAATTTCATGCACGGATATCACATCACACCCCAGATGTTATTTCAGTAACAGAAACTTGGCTAAAACCCCAAAAGCTAGACAAAGACATTATTTCACCAGGATACAATATACTTCGCCATGACCGCCTAAACAAAAAAGGTGGTGGAGTTGCCATAATTTACTCCAATAACCTCACTCTGTCTCATCCTAAATAACCAACCCCCCCTTTGCCCCCACTGAAGTACTAGCAGCTAACCTCAAGCTCAACAACTATACTACCATTACTGTAGTAGCCTTCTATATTACACCAAGGGACAACATTCCCCTGTTGGAAAACATTCTCACATATCTCCCCCAAAACATCCCTAATGAAGCCATCCTCCTAGGAGACGTGAACATTAATTGGCAAACCTTCACTAATCCTAGCTCTCCTCATCACATAAATCTATATGGATTTATACAATAATGTCTCAACCTACCCATGCTAATAAATCTAACTCCCCTTGCTTCCTGATAGACTGGATACTTGTTTCAAATCCCTGCAAATACCACAACCCAGAAACACTCACTGACAGCCTAAGTGATCAGTCACCAATAAAACATTTCAGATATACCCACCACTTCTCTAAACCACACAAGTATATCACTTGTCAAAAACTTTCCAGTTTTAACACTGAAACATTTAAAACCCTTCTCTTGCGGGTTAATTGGCACTTCCTCACCCTGCACCCACTAGATGAAGCTGTCGAATCCTTTAACTCAACTTTCCTTAACACCTTAAACTCATTAGTCCCACCAAGAAAAATATGGATAAAACCTAATATATCCCCTTGGCTATCTAAAACCACTCACACCCTTATGAAAACCAGAGATAGGGCCTAGAAAATATGGGCACAATCTAAACTTCCAGCCAACTTACAAAGGTATAAAGAACTTAGAAATCAAACAAAAAAAACTCATCAATAAAGACAAAAATTATTTCTACTATAACCACCCAACAATATTAAAAACTGATCCAAAAAACTTTTGGAATGCTATCAACCAAATACTCCATCCTGGCAACCCCACTTCATTAAATCATTGTCCAGGCAGCTCTCCTGAAGAGACAGCTAACACCTTCAACACTTATTTTATAGAATCTATATCCAAACTATTTAATTCCAACCCCTCCAACTCCAATTCCCCTAACTTCCCTAAGCCTTCCTTAACTACTCACTCTGAAACCACCTTCTCCCTTAAACTTGCTCCCACTTGCTATCACAAAACTCTACTCTCTAAGCTTAAACCATGCTCTCTATCTGCTGACGTGATCCCCTCATATTTTCTCCAGAGAGCAGCTCATTCCCTTGCTCTACCAGTATCTATCCTAATAAATCACTCCATCCCTGAATATAAAGCTTTTTCAATCTGGAAACAATTCTACACAATACCTATTCACAAAAGAGGTAACTCCACAGAAATCTCCAACTTCTGACCTATTGCTATCCTCTCCCCCTCTCTACAGTCCTGGAAAAATGTATACATAAACAAGTTATGTAATATCTCATACAGGACAAACTATTCACTCCCACACAGCATGGCTTCCGACCTAAGCATAGTACCTCCACTGCTCTACTGTCCTTCCTCAACACTATTACTCTAGCCAAAGATGATCATAAACTTATCTCGTGTCTATTCCTAGACTTCTCAAAGGCTTTCAACACTGTCTCTCACTCTCTCCTACTAAACAAACTAACATACTTTAATTTCTCCCTGATACAGTCACATGGTTCTCTAGCTACCTCACTGACCAACTCCAATCAGTGAGATGGCACTTAGCTCTATCTACCCCCTTCCAGTAAGAATGGGTGTTCCCCAAGGATCCATTGTTGTTCCACTACTTTTTAATATCTTCATCAACTTACTCTACTCATCTTATCCCCAGTCAACCATTGTCCAATATGCAGATGACTCTACAATCATCACTATTGTCAACTCACCCTCTGAACTCCTATGAACCGCCCACTCGCCCTTTAACTTAGTCGAGAGATGGCTATCCAATAATCAGCTCATCCTCAACTCTAAAAAAAAAACAAAGCTACTTCTCTTTCTTTCCAAGAGTGTAAATCATATCAAATCTTCCTTCTCCATAATGTCCATCAACAATACTCCTATAACAGTCGAATCCAGCACAAAACTACTTAGTGTTACCATCGACAATCAACTAAAATTTGATCTACACATAAATAATTATATCAGAAAAACCATCGGAAACTGGGACTCCTTTACAGAAATAAAAAATTCCTTACCGCCAAAGCCAGGATTACTCCTATGCATGCATACCTTCTACCTTGCTTAACATACTGTTCCCAAATACTAACAAATCTCATCTCCATGCTACTTACCAAGCTAGAGTCAGTCTATCACCAGATAGCAAGATTTGCAACACAACAAACCTATAAATCCCACCACTGTCTCTCCCTAAAATATCTAAACTGGATAGAATTACCACACCTACTTCTCCAATCTCAGCTCCAAATCATACACTCCATTCTCTATCAGCTGGCTTTTTGTCTAGCACTATTATCCCTCATCTCCCACTATTCCCCAACTAGGTATCTCCGGAGCTCATCCCAAGACATATTAAAAGTCTACAAACCCAAGTCAAAAACTGGATGTAACACATATAGCTACCACCCCTCCATTGCTTGGAATAGACTACCCCTTGAAATCAGGACCCTCACACACCTCAAACAGTTTAAATTTGCCACCAATGAATATTTTAAAAGTCATTGGTCCTGCCACTGGCCTCACCCTCCCTGACCACAGCCATCTTACATAGTCACCACCAGTTCAGTCCCCCCCCCCATAAATCCCCCTCTCTCCCATTCTCATGATACTCTTTTCCTTCTCTTCCGACTACCTCCTAACCGTCCTCCCATTTGTAAAACTACAAACACCGCAAGACTTACCGCTACTGTCTAAGTAATATGTAATGCTAGTATTAATACCAGACTCACCAAACTTCTTATGTAACTTCCTATGTATTAGAACACCTTAACATTACTGTTAGCTACTTTTGTTTTTAGACCTGTACATGTTTTTGTGATTACTATAAGAATCTATATTTACCATTGTATTCTACTTTTTTGTTAATCTGTATGTACTTATGGAGCTTTTCTCCCGGGCCTCCACTGAAAAACGGCTTTGGCTTAGTTGGACACTCTTGGTCTACAAATGTAAAATAAATAAATAAATAAATAAATAAAGGGCATAAATGTGAGGAGAAGCAAGGAGATTTTCCAAACCTGTGGGCAGTTGACATGTATGATTATCTTATTGCTAGTAATCATGCTTATCAACTGTTAAGAGGTTTATAGGATGTTTCTGTTTTTCCTCATTGTTTGTAATGTATCTCAGAACATTTGTTTATTAAAGTTTATCAGGGATATAGCAGTGCAAAGTCTATCGGCTCAAAAATACTTAAACGTATGGAGTTTTATGGGAGAATGCTGCACACCCCAACTGTAATGCCTTCCATGGTAGAGTCAGACCACAAAATAGTCTACCTTGACAAAAAACAAATCCTGGACCCCCAGCTAAACCTGGAATATTCAGAAACTATTCTAAGGCTATCCTCCTGCCTTTAAGTGAGAACTTGGCAAAATTTCAAGCCCCCATAAACCCTGAGAACACTTCTGCCTGTGCACAACTGTTCACAAAAACCCTGTACAAGCATGTTAATAGTTGTATAGAGGCAGCTCTACCCATCAGGAAGAAGTACAGAACTAACTCAAAAAACAAGCCACCCTGGTGGAATCACAAAATCAATTGGCTGTATAACAGGAGGAAGAAAATCATGTCAAAAATTAGGAGGTGCAGCACCCAGCAGGATAAAAGCACTCTCATCAAATTAAGCAAACAACACAGAGGACAAATAAAGTCTACTAAAGGCAAACTTGAGGTAAGTTTGCCCTCCCAGGCCAAAGACAACCACGAATCATTCTTTAGCAATGTCTGCAACCTCAAAGGCAATACACAATTGTGTGCAGAGCTCATTGTAAATGGATGCACCTACACTGAGCCAGAGTATATCAAACCTCCTGGCTGATAAATTCAGCTCCAACTTTACTCCTCTCTCCCCTCAACCTTCCTTCAGGAAATATCATCAAATATTACTCCCCCTAGTATCACTAGGAACAGGTCCTTAATGCTCTCCCTAAGACCAAGAACACAGCATCAATGGGTGCAGACAGTATCCTGGAATGCCTTCTAAATAGCATGAAACATGATCTATCAGGCCATCTGGAATTACTATTTAACTGTAGCTTCCAAACAGGCTTCATGCCTCATGAATGGAGAAAGGCAACAGTCATCCCTCTGCACAAAGGCAGGCCATCTACAGACCTTGAAAACTACAGACCCATAAGTCTCACTAGTCTTATATGTAAAGCTATGGAAAGAATTATCATGGAGATGATCAGTAGAAACATAGTAATCCTCCAGACACTGGACCCAACCCAGTCTGGTTTCAGCAGATCACACCTACTCAACCTGGTGGACTTCATTCAGAAAGTCACCAAAGCAATGGATGAGGGCAAAATCATCCACACTGCCTAACATGACCTGGCCAAGGCATTTGACAGAACTTCCCCACTTGAGCATTGCTGGCAAACTCAAGAGGTTAGGTACAAAGCTGTATGTCACCTGGTGGATAGCCAACTGGCTCAAAGACAGGACCCAGGAAGTTAGAATTGGGGAGTCCACTTCTACAAAGAGGCCAGTCACAAGTGGAGTCCCTCAGGGATCATTCCTTGGACCACTCATAGGTTCATAGGTTGGTACTAGGCTATCAGCCCTAGGGCCTATACAAGCCTAGCCATAACAATTCCATGGCTATTTCTTCCCACATTATTTACTTTCCTGGACCCCTGTCTAGCAGGGCGACTGACGTGATCCCTGGGGTGAATTTCCTTTCTCCCATCCAATCATCAAGGTTCCTCTTGAAGAGGTCCAAAGAGGCACTCTGCTTGACATGTATGGGCAATCTATTCCAGAGTCTGGGGAGTCTCTGGGTCAGGAACCTATCCCTCCAGCATGTTTTGTTTATTGTGATGACAAGGTTTAGATCCCTGGGCGTGTAGCTCTGAGGGATTGGGATTTCTTTAAGTGTAGCATGTCCAACAGCTCTGGGTTTGACATGGCCTTGTATGTTAAGCAGAGATCGCCTCTGAGTAGGCTATATGCAACAGAGTATAGCTCTAAGGCGGTCAGCGTAGGGCATCTGCTTTAGGCCTGTGATTCTTTTAGTGAGGTATTTCTGAGGCCTTTCCAGTTGTTGCAGATGTCTTGAGAGGTACATACCAAATGGGGCGTTGTATTCTATAATGGGTCTAATGAGGGATGAGTACAGTGGAACAATGACCTCCTTTTTTCTGGATGAAAAGCCCTTCGTGATGAGGTGTGCCACACAGAAGGATTTCCTGACTGTTGTGGCAATGTGGTTATCGAAGGTGAGACCACTGTCCACCTGTGTCCCTAAGTCTCTTATCACACTTTCTGTGTTTAGTGTACTGTCACCTATATGGTAATTCATGGATACATGTTTTTCCCAAAGGGATAACAATACATTTCTTGGCATTGAGCTTGAGCCCATGGCTCTGGCACCAAGCATCTGTTTCTGTAAGGCCCTTTTGTAGAGTATCCACATAATTTGGGGATTCAATAATGGCTCCCAGTTTGCAGTCATCTGCAAACTTTGTTAGCCAGAGTCCCTTAGTGTTGACCTGTACTTCAGAGAAGTAGATGCCAAACAAGAGCCCCAGGACTGAACCCTGAGGTACTCCACTTGTCACTTGTCTGGAGCTGGATTTGGAGTCGGCTACTTTTACAGTGTGGGTTCTATCAGTAAGCCATTTAGCAACCCATTGGGTGACATAGGGATTAATACCCAACTTAGTAAGTTTATCTATGATTCCAGAGTGGGGGATGGTGTCAAAGGCCTTGGCAAGGTCTAGATAGGCTGTGTGGACCACCTTACCCTTGTCCATGGCTCTGGAGACTGATTCAAAGAACAGGCTCCCCATCCATGTGAAGCAGAGTTCCTCCTTTTTTGAATTTACTTCTCAGAAGTCAAGGCCAATGTCAGTGGTCTCTGGCTGACTAAATTTGCAAATGATTGCAAATTAGGAGCTGTCATTTAATCTCACACTGACACAAATGTTCTCCAGCAGGGGCTGACACAGACAAACAAGTGGTATCAGCTACATGGACTAAAGCTAAATGCCAAGAAATGCATAATAGTATCCTTTGGGAAGTCATCCATCCCTGGTAACTATCATATTGACAACACACCCCTTAGAGTTGACCCAGTAGTCAGGGACTTGGGGACACACATAGATAGTAATCTAGACTTTGATCATCACATGTCTACAGTGGTGAGGAAATCATTCTAACTTGCCCAACTTATAACAAAGGTATGGCATTTAAGTCCAAGGAAGTCATTGTTCCACTATATTTGGCATTCATTGGGCTTATCAGTTGAGTACGATGGCCCCTTTGGTATGTACCTAACCAGGCATATCCAACAACTGGAACGTCTGCAGAGGTTCCTCACTAAAAGATTACAAGGCATAAGTAATATGTCCTATGCAGACCGCCTCAAGCCCCTATCCCTGCATTCTGTCTCCTACAGGCTTTTAAGGGGAGATCTATGCCTGGCATACAGGGCATTGCCAGACCCCACTTTGATGGACCTCCTGCATATCCACAAAAGAAACAGCACCAGAATTACCTATTCTATAGACTTAAACCTTGCCTGTGATATAAATAGGACCTGCTGGAGAGATAAGTATGTACCCAGAGACTACCCCATTTATGGAACAGGCTCCCCATCCATGTGAAGCAGAGTTCCTCCATAACCCACTTCAAGTGCAACTTGGACAACTGGATGGGAAACCAGAAATTCATCCCTGGTTTGGCACCTACGTCTCCAATGGACACAGGTAACCTGTACATGTTTCATCTCCCAGGCCCATGATTATACTTTTCAAGGTTATCAGAACTTGTCAGAGTTTGGGATGCATGGCTAGGCTTAAAAAGGCCCTTGTGGTCATTAGCCTAGTAAACACCTATGAACCTATGAACCTATGGTATATGGTCAGTTTATAATGGGCAAGCTGAGTGGGATGTCCAATCAGCATCCGCATTTTTGAATCAGAATCAGCCGTAATTATATAATAGTGAATATCACATTGCATCTAATATTACAGGATTGCGAAAACTCATATTCAACTCAACTACTTTCTTGTTAGCCTATTAGTTCAAATATATAATGAGCACCACACAACTTGAAAACTCTTGCTTCAATTTGTTTTAAGGTGGTTTTGGTAGTCTGAGTTAATTCCATCATAATTATTATTGGCGTATAGGTAGGTCTAGTAGTTGCTCTATAGATGGATACTTTGAAAACTAACTGAGAGGCTTAACTTAGCACATGCTAGCTAGGTGATTTGCAGCTAGGTGAATGACTATTCTATAAAATAGTCTTAGTGAAAGTAATTTGGTACAGAAAAAGCACAAAAGAGCAGTTCCCAAAAAAATAACTGAAACTTAAAGAAAGTGTTTTCTGTGTCAAGCATAACCTCCCATAACCACCATATGGGAGGGCTGAGCCCTCTCCACCTACTTCAGGTTTCTGCATGTTAGACAAAAGGAGGGGTACCTCAAGCCTGCAGCACTCAGACAAGTTTCAACTTTTTAAACTGCTACAGTCAATGAAAGAACCAATTAACAAGCGGAGCCTTGTTGGAACTGTATGATGTATGAAACTTTAAGTTAATCAATACTAGCATGAACAGAGAATAAGTGTGTTAGAAGACACATACTGAACTATGTGTATAGTGCTCCTGTTGTCAGATAACCTGTTTAGACTACTTTTAACTCATAAATAATATTAGACAAAGAGGTACTATAATTGTTTATGTTGGAACTGCGGCCGTCCCAGGAGAAGATACTCTCATTACTGTAGGACTAATACCCAACCACAGGTTTCTACAGTCACACAATCCTCTATGTACTGTTGTTGACAATGCTTGAATAAGTGCTGAGTTTTGAACCCATAACCATTTCACAATATTTGTTTTAATCTTACTGTTATGTGCAGTAACATAAGTAAGCTGTATCGCTCTTTGGGCTATAGTCAGATAGGCATTAGGCATCTATCTTTCCCTTAAATTGCTTATTTCTTATTTTTGGAATTCCCCTGCAAAGGCCTTAACATCTGGAAACCTGTTTCATATTTAGTAGACTAAGCTGCCTAAATAGTATGCACAAAAGAAATAGTTATTCCCATATCTTGCTCCAGCTAGCAGTTGTTACTTACTTCCTAATCTATGAAGATCACATTGTGCATATCGCATTTACCAATTCACTTTAGCTGGTTTTCTAGCAAAATTTTAATCCAGTGGGCACATTGCATAATACATCCATCTAAATTAAAGCCAAAGCTCATCAAAAGTCATACTGTTCATCCATGGTTATATTATTGGGTCTATATTAAAATACCAAAACCTCA
Source organism: Protopterus annectens (assembly GCF_019279795.1). Classification (NCBI taxonomy): domain Eukaryota; kingdom Metazoa; phylum Chordata; order Ceratodontiformes; family Protopteridae; genus Protopterus; species Protopterus annectens. The sequence continues at coordinate 26,059,837 of NC_056747.1, forward strand.
CTTACACGAATACCTAAATGCCAACACATAAATAGCTAACTGCGAAAACACTGAACGTCCTGAAGCATGAAATTCGAAATAAAGAAATTGCCATAGTTGACCAACCCCGCCGCCCGCTATGTACTACCTACCCAAACAAAATAAATAATCCACACTTCCTCATATCTACACTTCACCCATATATCCCATATCCAAATCAAACATTCACTACACACAAATGTATCTAATTATAAACAAATAACAGCCAACTATGGGAAAAGTATAATTTACATATACATCCAGCTATACAACTATATTACTATACATACACTTAACATAACCCTACTTCTAACCCTAAAGTAAAGGTTGCATGTATTACTATGTATGCACTTACCTTAACCATCACCCTAACCCTAAGGTCCGTAACTATTGCACATTTACGTTAGGGAGCTTTACCGGATAAGGACCAACTATGACAATTCGATATTTCGAATTTCGCGTTTCAGGACGTTTGGTGTTTCCGTGGTTGGCTATTTATGTGTTGGCGTTTAAGTATTCATGTAAGTGAGGTTTTGCTATTTTAATATAGACCCATATTATTATAGCTAGTGTGTCAAATAGGAACTGTCAGTGCAAAAAAATCAAATGTGAGCAAGGTTCTATAAGCAAGGTGGTTATCAATTCCTTAGAACCAGTTTGTCTGGCTGTAGACAGCCACATCCGTTTCTTCTTGGATCTTGCTAGTTCTTAGTACTATTAGTAATTCTTCATGTTAGCTTTTATCTAACTTTGTGATTTTCAGTTTGATCCTCTACAGCTTGTAGTCCACATGTTGTGCTCTAAGTACAAGACTCTGCTGTGCTCTGTGTTGTACCCTAGCAGCCATTGATTTGTCTACCCTTCTGTGTTCATAGTGTTCTCCTTAGGCTTTTACACTTAACTGCTGCAACTATTTCTATACTGTACTCATTTATAGAAAGGTTCAGCTTGCCTTCAGTACCCTTGCTGTGTAAGCAACAAATATACCAAATAGAAATTAAATAGAAATGGCAATTGCTGTAGAGTGCTTTACATAACTGTGTACTTGGACTTCATTCCCCACCCCACTAATGACCATTCCTCTGGCTACTATCCTCCGAACCAGTTTCATGTCTGCCTCACTGCTCTTCATCTCACTTTTATTCTTAGTTTCTCGTCTGGCCTTTTGTGTGGTCATCACAGGCCTTGCTGAAGCTGGCAAAGATCATATCTACTGCAATCCAGTAAACTTAGCTGTTATCTCTTTATAAAATTTTAGAATTCAAACTCTATTGGCCATGCATCTATGTTGATGCTTATGTAGCACATAAAAATGGCTACATGTTGACAAGTATCCACTTAAGTCCATATTTTTCTAAAACAACTCAAAATATGAATGTAAGATTAAGAAGTCTGAAATTGCCCAGGCTCTTAGTTCATTTCTATTGCCCTGGGGTCTAAATCAAGTAGAACCAGCCTTTCTACCCTTGACAGACAAAGCTGGTCTGACATTTGTTTTCAAAGATTATGGCCAATCACTTTAAGGCTATAGGAGGTAGTTCATTTTCTCTATAATCCTTGCAACTCTTCAGATTTTCCAAATCATAATCTACTTCTTATTTTGGCATCTGCACATGTTTTGGCATCTGTACATCTTAACACTTTTTACCCAGAAGTGCCATACATCTTCTCATCATGGTAATCTTCCCTTAATTTCTGCTGCTAATATGGAAGCAGGTAATTAATTTAATATACCTGCTTGACTTCCGTGTATTTGTTCTCACCATTTTCTAATGCTGCCTGTTTTTGCCAGGCCTTTTTCTTATTCTGCAGTACACTAATACACTTGTTTGCTTCCCTTGGTTTTGTCTGGTTATTTGTTTCTCCAAGTTTGCCTTGGCACCCCTTATCTTTCTTCCTGTACCATCCCCCCCCAAATGTATCCTTCTCGCTTGGCTTACTTAAATGACCTTTTTATCCATGCTCCTGGTAGTGTTGCCTCATTTTCTACCCGTCATCTTTTTTTCCTTCTAGTGGCTTTCCCCTTTTTCCTCATATCACTTTTGCTTGTCCCTCCTACTGTTGACTTAATATGCCCCCCCCATTCTCTTCTACTGTTTTTACTTCTCTCTACTCTGACATGTTTTGCTTGACTGTATGTCTCAGTTCCTTAAAGTCCACTTCCCAATAGCCTCATATCTCTGTTTTTGACTCTTTCTGCATGCAATTCCATAGTATTTAAACCATTTGGGGGTTTGCACTGAAAATTCCCGTTCTGCTGCAAGGGTGCAAGGGGTAGCAATAAATATAGTTGCATGGCCAATAATCCAAACCTTAATCTGCTGTACTGTAGATTAATTCATTTATTTGTTTGTGTCTTTCGGCTTTTCCGGTCCGCTAATGATTGGCAGTAGAGTTTTACGTGCTGGCTTGCCGGGCCTAATGCACAACCTTCAATGAAGGAACGCCCGTTCATGCATGTCGCCACACAGAAGACGCTCTAACTGAGAATCGAACGGGCAATGCCTAACTGTGAGACGACAACGCTACCGCAGCACCACCACCACAGCATCGATTAATTCATTTATTACTCAAGGTAATTAGCAGTAAGTAGGTCAGGTGAGTTTTTACATGGTAAGGTCACAGTTCTGTATGCCATTGTTAACCATGGATAAAGCTGGATCTCTTAATAGTCTAGTTTAACCACAAGGGCAAAGCCTGAATTTTCAGGAGGAATTTGTGATGTATTTATTTGTTTAGGTACTTAGTCTGTTACTTAACTATTCATACTTTGCCCTATTACATTGAAATGAATACATTCATACCCTCAGAAGAAATATAAGACTGAAAACGTTGACATATTTCATTTGACTAGGCAAGTAAAGAAATATTTAATAGATAAACATTGTCCCAGTATGGTTCTGGTGAAACTGGCATTGTCCTTTTAAAACAAATTTCAATTTTGGAAAGTACTGGCAGTGCAGCCTCAATGTTGTTGTTTATTGACTCATTTTTTTGGAAAGCTATCATCCTGACAGCTGTGATTTAATCCAACAATGTAAATACAGTTGTGGTTCACACTTTTGCCTGACAAGTTCAAATGCACAAGAATGGCATTTCCACGGAATGAAATGTGTGTGTCTTGGACTTCTTTATTTTTTGTATGCATCTAATCCATGCACAGACATAATAAAATATACAACATATCTACCAGAACATGAAACATCAGCAGTTTTAGTTACTCACATTTTATTCATTGCAACAAATATCTGATTGAGTGCTTGAACTTCCATACTTTTTGGAGGCATCTAATTTGAGGAGCAACAAATGAAATATACAATATCTCTTCCAGAACATGAAGGATAATCACTCTTAGTTCCAGGTGTTTTAGTCATTGCAATAGATCTCTGTTCCAGTGTTCCAACAGCAGAAGGTTCCATCCCTATGATAAAAGATAAAACCATTTTTTGTATATCTAGCAGGAAGAGATCATTATCTAAGGAATCTCACAATATTACTCATCGACTAAAAACAGTTACACATATACTGGTAAGTCATCGAAGAGCTGGTACCCTCACCAAATCGAATAAATGAAACGCAATTTCTGGTACCTGGAGAGTTCTTCAGAGATCATGTAATGAACCAGTTTCAAATTACACAAGTGGCCTGAAATGGATACCAGAATGCTAAGTCACATAAATTATGTTTATCATTTCTCAGCAAATAGTGTGTCCATAAAATAATTAAAAGGCAATATTCAAACAATTTGTCCCTCACATTGCTAGTATACCACATGGTTAATATGAAGTCTTACATGAAGCTGTTGGCTTGTGATGTCATTAGTTTTATAGATGCATTTTAAGCCAACCTGCATCAAATAGATAGCATTTCCTTAGCAGATATGGAAAGAAATATTAGAGAGTATAATTTATGATTTATGATTTATCAATCCTGTCAAACCTGGGCCCATGATTTCCATGGCTAAATCTCTAGCTGCACTGTAGGCAGCCCATGTTTGATTAACAGAACTGGTACTGGAGTCACTAGGCAGGAGAGGATCAAACAGAAAACTAGTGAATTGCAAAATTCACTGTTACAACTTTCAAGTATTTGTGCAGGGGAAACTACACCTTTCCCTGTACCCCATGATATGATCAACTGTGACCTCACACTTCTGCTACTAGAATGTACTGATTCCAAAGTTACATTAACTCAGAATCATTGTGCTCACAGAAAATGGAAAGCACAAATATACCATAATCTGAAAGTTAATTTGCATCCCTGTCTTTTGCACTTTATGTTGCACAGTTCTATTGATTCACTATTACAGTTTTCACACTTTCAGCGGACATTTTTACGGTAAATGTTATATGTGCTGTTTAAGAAAAGAAGACATTGCTCTGTTACAATAACCATTGTACTAGGGACGAAAATCAGTCATTTAAGCCTGTGTTGTCATTTTGAAGATTTTTCACTCACTAGTTGAATAATACTTGCCACGTCTGCCAGATTTGAATCAGTCAAGTGAGAGAAATTATGGAACACTGATTATTATGATAGAAGTTGTGAATTCCTGACCTTCTACATTGTTGTAAACTCACCACATAAATGTACTTGCACTCAAAGAATTTGTGTTTTTGATGGGGTGACATCCCTGTTTCCCATTCAATAAGTAAATCATGGAGATGTTTCACTTATACTACACAAGAAGAAAATGATCTCCTTCTACCGTGTGATTTTGTACTCTCTTCTAATCCATTCCTACTTTTCCAGAAAAGCCTCTTTCTATCATGATGCATGCAACATGTTTATTCATGGCTTCACATGCCTTGTGCTTTGGCATGGAACCTATGCATATGTTTCAATTAGTTTTAGCTCTCAGAGTAAATGTCAATATCCTGATCCTTGTCTCAAACTGGCAGTGGCTGCTGTTAACAGCACCTGCTCGCAGTGGCGCTTGTTCATTTTCACACATACCCTACATGTTTGGAGCATGGACACATATCAAAATCACCCACCCTATATCTACCCCTAAGGCCAAAAACTCATGAAATTTTCTTTCATTTTTGTAAGTGGCACAGTCGTACAGTGGATAGCATTGTTACCTCGCAGCAACAGGTGCGCCGGTTTGATTCATGGCTGGGGTGCTTTCTTTGTGGAATCTGCATGTCCTCTCTGTGTTTGCATAAGTTTCCTCTGGGTGTTCTGGCACTCTAAATTGACCAGAGGTGTTAGCATGCATGCAACTTTGTGGTGTGATAGAACTAACACAGCAAGGCTAACCACCAAGCAGTGTAAACCTTGGCTCTAGATGATTGTCATTGTTGAAGTGACACCCTGACCCATGTACAAGACTGAAAAAATGGGTTGTGGATGCAGTCTACTTACGAATTATTATTTACTTATAATGTGATGAAGTATAATATTACACAAACACCCTATATTACATTTAAGTGTCTCAAAATTGTTTCACTTACTGTGTTTATACATTTAGAATAGCATTAACTGATTATTGATCTGAAAATTATATAGAGACAATCAATCAGTCAGATGGTGTGGTACAACTTACCAGGTTTTTATTTGTTTTTACCTACTTTGTTGCACTTGCCACATCTAAAAAAATATAGTCAATTCAAACTTATATGACTGATGTTTGCATATTTATGCGGTATTCACAAACATAAGCCAGTATTCATAGTTCGGGACTTCGCAAATGCATTACAGTTATTTGCAATAATGGCACTACACAAATATGCAAATAAGGTCAACCAAAGACACTTGCAGTGAATATGGAAACTCAAACCATTTTATAAAAACACACTGGGCCAGATTTATGAAGGCTTGCACGGAGTCTAAGAGTAGTGTAAGACTCCAGACACCAATATGTCTGCCGAGCGATCCAGGAACAGCCGGCAGGGGTGTGCATGAGAGCTCCTAAAACTAGTCTTGCATGGACAGTGTTAATTTATGCAAATTACCTCATTTGCTGCTGAAAGCTATGCAAATGAGGTAAATTTGCGATCCAGGAAACACTAACCTGTCCAAGTAAGAGTAGTGTTATTTGCAGAAATGTACTCGGTTAGTAATGAGTACCGTTCTGCAAATAGCAAAACGGAGCAATGACAGCTCCAAATAAAGGATGCATCAAGTTGAGGAAGCATGCCAATGGCCAAATATAAGGCCATTGGCATTTATATGTGTTGCAAAAAAAAAAATTAATACATTTTTTCCCCTATCCCCGATGTTTAAGCATAGCGCAGTGTCGCGCAAACTTGCGGCGCTCTAAAAAACAAAAAAATAAATAAATAAAAGCCAAAAATAGGCATTTTATTACAAATATATGTCTGCCATGCAAGTGAATGGCAGGCTGAAGACAACATGGCTACTGAGTAGTGGTTGCTAAGGGGGGAAGCTCAGTGTGAGAGATGTAACCAAGCATTAGTAGGCAATCCTATGTAAATGAGTATAAGGATAGTGAATCCCAATTTTCCCTGCTATGAGAACCATGTCCCTAGAGTGCAAGAGTAGGATTAGGGGAGTATCAGAGTAGAAGACAGGTGACATCATGAGGGGGGTATGTATCAAAGACTGTAAGCTTATTGGAGCAGAGTGGCATGTGTTTGCTGTGAGTCACTCAGGACTGGAAGAGGTGTGTCTACAGTTGTCTGAACTGAAACCCAGAAACCAAAGGTGTACGCTGTGGCTACAACAAAAGTTTCTTGCAAAGATGCTTAAACTGTGTACGAGCGTATGCGCGCCTGTAAACCCGTGTAAGCCTGTGTGCGCATGTGTGTGCCTGTGTAAGCCTGTATAAGGCTGTGTAAGCCTGTGTGCATGGATGTGCACCCACCTAAGCCTGTGTAAGCCTGTGTAAGGCTGTGTACGTATGTGTGCACTCGTGTGCATGTGTTTGCACTTCTTTGCGTGGCGCCACCCCCTGTGGAAACAGAAAAGGGAAAAGGAAGGAAAAGTAGTAGTAGGAGGTTAACCAAGGAGAACTAGCAGAGCTTCCAGGTGAAATCAAACAGAATCAGCCAATTACACAGGCAGTACTCTAGCCCAGCCCAGCACTTAAAATTCTGGAAACAACATCCCCCCATGTTTTACTCAGAAACACTGCTACACTGCAGTATACAAAGAGAAGTGAAAACTTAAAAAGCTTAACTGAGACAAAAAAATGTTAGGGGCTGCCATTGCTATTATAAGGCAACATGTGCAAGATGCTGAGGGTGGTGCCATTGCAGATGTTGCTGAGCAACCCACAGTGAGGAGACAGAGAAGACTGAACAGACCCAGGGTAACCTACTAGGGGCTACATGAGCTGGAGATAGTGGAGCGCTATAGAGTGGACAGAGAGCTCCTGCAGAAAATTGTTGAGCTGTGCAGGCCACGCCTCACGCACAGAACCAACAGGGGGGAACCCATCCCAGTGAAAACCAAGGTATGTGTTGGCCTAAGAATACTAGCAACAGGTACCTTCCAGAGACCAACTGGTGATATGATGGGGATTTCACAGGCATCAGCATCCAGGGTACTGCACCAGTTCCTGAATGCCATGTCAGCACATGTCGGTGATCATGTATATTTCCCCAATTCCCATGAGGTATTGGCCAGCAATATGCTTCTCTTCCAGAAAATAGTGGAATACCTTGAGGTAGTGGGTGCAATTGACTGCACGCACATACACATCAAAGCACCAGCCGGTGAGTGTAGTAGGGCCTACATCAACCGCAAGGGCTTCCACTCCATCAACTGCCAGGTCATGAGCGATGCCCGGGCATAATACTGAATGTGTGTGCTGGCTGCCCTGGAAGCTACCACGATTCCCATATCTGGCATCTGATGCAGCTGTACCAGACATTTGCCAATGGGGACATCCCTGACAGTCACCTAGTGGGGGATGCTGGATACGCACTCGAGCCGTGGCTGATGACACCCATCAGAAATGCACACACACCTGAACAAGAACTCCATAATGAGGCACACACACAAACACGAAATGTAATTGAGCGTGTGTTTGGGATGCTCAAGTCATGGTTCCGGTACCTGTACACATCCGGTGGAGCCTTGCAGTACTCACCAACTACATGTACCCAAATTGTCATGGTATGTGCCATGCTACACAATATGATCCTGCAAAAACAGCTGCAGCAGGAACAGCATGGGGCAGGGCCAAACAGCCCCCACCATTGCCAAGGCCTGCACAGGCACAGTGTGACTCAGAGAAGGAACAACCTGAGCCTGCCCCCGTAGGCAGAAGGAGGTGTGCCGAGTATGCCTTGGCCTTGACAAAGAGGCAACGCATAGCACATACACTGGCTCAGTAGGAACCCTGGAAATTATACCTCTCTCCGGCTCACACATAAAATAAAAGGGATGCCTAACTTGACACTACCTGTTTCTAAACATGTATAGGGAGTGTAGTATGTGCATCTGACATAGGCAGCCCTGCAGCACCACCGGAGGCATGATTGCTATGTTTTAAGCAATATAAAGCAGTGCTAAGCAGCATCTAACAATATTTAGTATATGTAAACAAAATTGACCGTGCTAACTAGCGAAATGTTGGGCAACGTTGAGCAATGTTGGCCAAGGTTGGCCAAAGTCGTGCAAAGTTGAGCAAAGTCAGGTAAACATGCTCACATTTGCTTTATTGTTCCTTAAGCAATCTGCTCTGGCCAGCATGAAAATAAAAAGCAGTGACAGGGCTCGAACCCAGGATACTGTGCACTATACTCACAGTACTGAACCACTAAGCCATGATAGCATTGCAGTGGCGCATTCACAGCAGGACAGTTGTACAGTAATGCAAACACAAAGAAATGCTGTATCATGTCCCTAAAGAGGCATATGGGTAACCTCCCCCACAGGCCTATGCAGACAGAGAACATCAGGCCAGGTGGTGTGATGTGGGTTGTGTAGGCTATGAAGTCACAATCTAATATATGTGACATTGGACGCTAGGATCTGTAGCACAGTAGTGTGCCTCAAGCCAGTATGATAGGCAACAGTACAGACTGAAATGGTGTATGGTACATAGCAGTGCAGGCATAGCAAATGTGTATAAGTGTCAGGTGAAACCCTCATCCTATGTACACCCCCATTAACAATCAAGTGTGCCCCTGGGTAGAAATGTACAAAGAATAGCTGTACCCCTGTATGTAGAAATGTTGATAAGTCTATGCAAAGTGTCTCATGGAAGCCCTGCAGGCACAGCCTGATCCCTGTTGATCTATGACACAAAGGTTAGCCCTGCTGTAAAGATACAGCTTGACTTTCCATACACATATAGTATAAATGTCTATACTGGGCGTGCTCACACACTCCAACAAATGTAGTGGATTTCATTCAGCATCACACTGAAAGGTCATACTGGGCATGCTCACACACTTATGCCAAATACGAAGGTGATAATAAGGGATCTATGGACAAATGTGGATAGACATCTCTACTTCCAGAAACATGTTCACAAAGTTGTCAGGAAATCATGCTATGTGCTCACATAAACTGCCAAGGTCTGTGCATGTAGGTCAAAGGAGGTTCCCAGTACTCATCAGTCATCAGACCCATCAGAAAGTACCACAACACACTTGTGATGAATCAGACTAGGCATGTTCAACAGCCAGAAAGACCACTGAAGTACGCTAACAAGAGGATTACTGGCCTCAGACAGTTGCCCCATGCAACAAGACTGAATGTAGCCCAGTCTGTACTCTGTTGCATACTGTCTACTCAGGAGATCTCTGCCCAACAGGCAGGTCCATGTCATGGCTACACTCAGATCTGTACGGAGTTACAGCTCAATGGCGCTAAATATACAGACCTAACTGATATTGCCAACATCCTGGCAGATAGGATCACTGTTAACTCTACCCCCCTCTCACCCATGAAAGAGCACACCTCTATAATGGAAGACTGCAAGGTTGCTGTCATCACGGCTGCACAGGTAAAAAACACTCTCCAAAGACAGTATCACAGCAGCCATGGGACCAGATAACTTCACAGGCTGTGTTCCACACAAACCACAGAACTAACAGGCACCACACTGATGTACCATGTACAGTCATAGCCTCACCTCATGCTTTGTGCCTGTTGAATGGTGCACAGTGACGGTTATCCCACTACACAAGGGTGGAGACACCATGGACCCCAGGAACTAGTGCCCCATCAGCCTGACGAGCCTGCTCTTCAAGGCCATGGAATGTATCATCATACAACATATAAACAATTACATTTGCAATCCCCAAACCCTGGACCACAACCATGTTGGGTATGTAAAATGCAGATCATGTCACCTAAACCTGATAGATGACATTGCAGCAGTCAGCAGAACCGTTGACAAGGGTAAGTTGGTTCACACAGCCTGTATTGATCCTGCCACAGCTTACAACCCCACCCCACACTCTGGAAATATAGATAAACCCACTAAACTAGGTATAAATTGCTATGTCACAAGATGGGTTGCCAACAGGCTTACTGTCAGAACACACAGTGTGAAAGTAGCAGACTCCAAGTATGACTTTTGGCCAGTGATGAGTGCAGTACCACAAGGTTCATTCCTGTGTCTAGTCCTATTTAGTATCTACTTCCCTGAAGTAAACTTTAACATGGAAGGTCTGTTTGTACAGAAGTTACCAGAGGACTGCAAACTAGGAGCCATAATTGTAAACACTAAAGATGGGGACATCCTACAAAAGGACCTCACTGAGACAGATGGCTGTTGTCATAACCATGGGCTCTAGCTCAATGGCAAAAGGTGCATTGTCATCCCCTTTGTTCAAACCTCTTTAGCTAAGTACTACAACATAGGCGGTAGTATACTTAACACTGAAAGTGTGACAAGGGACCTTGGGTCAGAGGTGTACACTGGACACAAGTGTGATAATCACAACCCCACAGTAGTCAGGAAACCCTGCTATGTGGCACACCTTATCACAAAATGTGTCTCATGCAGGATAGAAGAGGACATTGTTCCCCACTACTCATCACTCACTAGAACTATAATAAAGTATAATGCCACTTTTGCTATGTACCTCACAAGACAACTACAACTGTAAAGTCTGCAGCAATACCTCAGAAAGAGCATTAGTGGCCAGAAATACATGCCATACACAGATCATCTCTAAAAGCTCCATCTGTACGCCTTTGCATATCACCTACTCAGATGTGTTCACTGCCAAACATACAAAGCTATGTCAAACACAGAGCTGTTGGACATGCTCCATGTAAAACACTCACAATCCCCCTGACCTCCAGACCCAAAACCATGAGTGAAATACAAAAGGAAGGGGTGTACCCATTTACCACATGGATACCCACACCTTCAGGTCAGTGGCACAGCATGAGGCCTTGGAGACCATGCAAGTGCAACTAACATTGGGCAAAGATGCTCATCAGATTGTGGCCTGCTACAGATCACCTACCTTGTCACAGGAACCTCACTCAGTATTCCTGAGAACAGTGAAAAATATAGAGGTCCTATCAAACACCATTATATGAGGTGATTACAACTACCCAAACAGTGAGTGTGAGAATTACTTGTGTACAATGTCCTTTGGCCAATATTTCCTAGAGTTTAAAAGCTCTAACACCCTGGAACAGCTGGTCATCATGCCCACTAGAGGTGACACCATACTGGACATGATCATCACCAACATGGGGTACCAGTGTTCCACAAGAGAGATAAAGGCCCCGCTGGTAATATCAGATCATAAAGTAATCACACTGGACATCCACATCCCGCCCCCTCACCCAGTCAATGAAACCACCGTGAAGACATTTTTAAAAGCAAACTGCACACATCCCAAGACCAAAGTGGAAAGTTCCAAAGACCTCTTGCTGTAGGATAACGGTATACAATCTGTCGAATCAGTTACAAGTGAATCCTATGAGCATCTACAGGGATGCATGGATCGAGACATCACAACTAAAACCATGATGCACTTCTCCAAAAATAAGAAAACAATCTGGTGGCCATTGCCCATAAACAAGCTAGACAACAGAAGGAGGAAACTAACACCTGATAGAGCCAACATCACTAAAGGAAAGGCATCACTGAGGATTATTAGGAAGAAGCAATGATCACTCATAAAATAATTCAAGGGCACTTTCAAAAGACAAATTGCCAAGGACTGTAAGAATGACAACCACAAAGCCTGCAGTGGATATACCACACATGTAGGTGTCAACTTCCAAATATGCTATCAGCTACTGACAAATGGCAAGGAATAAACTGAACCAACTTTCATTGTCCACATCCTAGGGGACAAGTTCAGTGCAAATTTCCTCCCATCACCCCCAAAAGGGCCTGTGTCCATCGCAAAAGGATGCAGAGCCCCAGACGTCATGGACATGCAGGTAAGGACAGCCCTCTCCAAAGCCAAGAACACTGCATCAGTGGGACTGGATGGTGTCCCAGGCTGTGTCTTACACTAGGCACAAAAGGAACCACACCCTCACCTACATTCACTGGCCAGACTCAATCGTACCACAGTGTATGTACCCAAAGAATGGCATACACCAACAGTCATCCAGCCACACAAAAAGGGTGCCACAACAGAACCTGGAAACCATTGCCCTATATATCTACTCAGCCTGGTCTACAAAGCTATTGAGCAAAATGTCATGGAACCCATAAACAGTGACATTGGGGACCTCCAGACACTGGATTCTACACAACCCCGCCTTGTTAAAGGCAGACACTGCCTCCCAAACATATTTGACTTACAACAAACAGTTACCAAGGACATAGATGGAGGTGAAAGTAGTCCACACAGCCCACCTGGACCTCACTAAGGACTTTTTACACCATTCCCCACTCTGTCATCATGAACACGCTTACCAGCCCTGAACATCAACAGCTATGTCACAGGATGTGTTGCCAAGCGGCTCACAGATCCAACACACATGTTCAGAGTTGCAGGTGCCATGTCCGACTCTAAGACAGTCACAAATGGCATCCCACAGGTCCTGGCCCTGGAACCCCACCTGTTCAGTAAACACTGTTCAGATGTACAGGCAAGCATGGGAGGAGTATGGCTGAACAGGTTTGCAGATTACTGCTAACTGTGGTCCATAATCGACTCTATGGCTGACACACACATCCTCCAGAAGGGGCTTACTGAGACAGATACCTGGTGTCAAAACAATGCCCCAAGAAGAATGGCAAAGAATGCATAGACATCTTCTTTGGCTAAAACAAAGTGCAAACAAATTACCACATAGGTGGTACTCCAGTATGTATGGAGAAAGTCATGAAGGCCCTGGGCACACAGTTAGATAGTGCACTCTGCTGTGATGATCACATGGCCAAAGTGTTTAGACACTCCTTCTATGTAGCCCACCCAACGTCACCTAACGTAACTCACTTTGTCTAGTCTGATGATGTCACCAACCTACAAATATACCTGTGGAAAGTATAACTCACAGTAATGTGTATAGTGTGTTGTGTAAATGTGTACTCCTGTAGTATCATAAACCAGTTAGGTAGGGGTTTGAATCCTGCACTTCACAAGTGTGTTTGTGTGTGATCTCCTTGGAGAGGAGCAACCTTTTTGGAGAGTACTCATACACCTTAAAAGTGTTATACCAATCTTTGTCAGGTCTGATGATGTCACCATCCTTCAAACATACCTGTGGAAGAGCGAACTCACAGTAATGTGTATAGTGTGTCGTGTAAATGCGTACTCCTGTAGTATCATAAACCAGTTAAGTAGGGGTTTAAATCCTGCACTTGACAAGTGTGTCTGTTTGTGTGTGATCTCCTTGGAGAGGAGCAACCTTTTTGGAGAGTACTCATACACCTTAAAAGTGTTATACCAATCTTTGTCAGGTCTGATGATGTCAACATCCTTCAAACATACCTGTGGAAAAGAGAGCACACAGTAATGTGTGTAGTGTGTTGTGTAAATATGTACTCCTGTAGTATCATAAACCAGTTAGACAGGGGTTTGAATCCTGCACATGACAAGTGTGTTTTTGTGTGTAATAACCTTGGAGAGGAGAAACCTTTTCGTAGAGTAGCAGAACACCTTACAAGTGGTATACTAATCTTTGTCAAGTTCGATGATGTCACCATCTTACAAAAATACCTGTGGAAAAGAGACATCCCAGTAATCTGTATAGCACACCTTGTTAATGCGTACTGCTCTAGTATCATGAAGTAGTTAGGTATGCTCTATGTGTGTGGCAATGTTGGTCAAAGTGTAGTGGGTTTTGCTTTTGCTACTGTATAACATGTCAGTATGCATTGCACATGTGAGGTAGCTGTGTGGCAAATACATATACGTACATGTTACCTCAGTTATTGCATGTGTGTGAACCCTGCTGTCTCCAAGGACACAACTGTCAACTTTGCCAGACTGTGCTGCTGCTTCCTAGACACTAGGTCACATCTGTATGCTTGTGACAAGGCCAGCCACTGCAGTGATCCCTGGCCTAGGTCATCCGTGTCACACACACTCATTACAGTTACTATTGAATTGTGTGAGTGAGGGTTTATGGCCGAGGTATATGTTAGACCGGTTCTAACACAGCAAAGTCTGTCAATGATGGCTATTCATTATAGGTGTACAACAACCTTTGTGGATATGCATGCAAACCCCTTATTGCTTATGTGATCCACTGAGGTATTTCAAAAAATCTTAGGAAATGTGATTATTAAAGGAGAGATGACGTAACACTTGGTTGCATGTACACATCGGTACCAATTCATCATGTTGGTGGCTACTACCAATGTGGTACTGTGGGGATACTATGTTCCGTAAAGGTGGATGACTATGCTTAGTCTGGATAATAGTTTTACAGCATAGGTTTGACAACAGTTATCTGTCTGTATGGTACCCTTGTGGAGGATGTGTGTGTCATCTGGAGAATGCATTATAGGCCAAATTATGCATTACCAGATGTGGACGGACATATCCCTACTGTGATTGCTCATACCTAAGAGAGCTATATGCCAGACAGGAGTGGTCTGAGTAATGGGTGCAGGTGAATACCACTGGTTACTGGTATAGTATAGTACCTGAAGGATGCAAATTTTGCTGTTTGTCCTACAGCTGTGTCAGTTGTTAATACATCATCTAACGATTGGTTATGGTCAGGCTGTTGAAGTTATGTATACTACCAGAATGCAGAACAATGACAGATAGTAACAGTATTACCCACAGCACAGTGTCAAACCATGTCATGCACGCATGTGTAGTCAGGTTCCGAAATGTGTGTACTACAATGCATACTGGCCACCAATACAAACTATGTAGTGTTACTGTGTAATACAGGGCATGTCACCCTGCCCATGTGTCCACTATGCACGTACATGCAGACAGTGCACCTCCACCATGTTCACAGATGTACACCTGCAAATCTGTGCTACACACATCCAACACATACTGTCCACTCTCTAATACATGCTGCCAATACTACACACATCAGCCAAGTGGCACATGGGCGGACAATACACTATTTTAACTAACACCGGTGTATACAATACTACAATGACATTCATAGCTTTAATGCATCATGCCTGCTCAGCTACACCTTCAAGCATATCATTACACTCTACTGCTGACAACATGGTAACATTGCTGTACTGCTATAAAGTCACCCTGTACATCAGCACCATGGTAGCCTGTTCCTGCATCGATGTTACAGATGACAGGAGGTGGCACAGGTTTCATCATATGCACAGGGTGTGTTGTTGGTTTGCCAGAGGTCTACATTGAGCCATCCAATTGACATGTGTGTGTGTGTGTGTGTGTGTGTGTGTGTGTGTGTGTGTGTGTGTGTGTGTGTGTGTGTGTGTGTGTGTGTGTGTGTGTGTGTGTCAGGGGCAAGAGTAGTACTATGGACCAATGTTGATGTAATGTGTGCGGATATGTGTTAGCCCTTGGTGTCTGGTTCCTGTGTGTGTGTGTGTGTGTGTGTGTGTGTGTGTGTGTGTGTGTGTGTGTGTGTGTGTGTGTGTGTGTGTGTGTGTGTCTGCATGCACACAGTTCCACCATGTGGCTGCCATATACGGGTATTTGTGGGACAGCCACAGACTGTACCTGCCAGGCTTTACAGATGACCGTCTCTGGCCACAGATACAGTACCTGTGCCTGGCAGGGGTGCCACTGACACTATCAGGTGCTAAGCCAGACTGGGTACTATCCCCAGAGGTAGATGGATGTACACTGGACCCAGGACCCTACTGGGACTGTCCAGAGCCACGTGTACATGGTCTTCTAGGACGTTCTATCGACCGCCCACCCCCTACAGTGCTGGGGCTGGTACTGGCACTACAGGAGCGGCTGTGTCTTGTGGGACGTCCGTGGTGACTGCCAGCTGCTGATGTTGCTGGCATACGTCCACGTCGACGACTCAACTGTCCCGCACTGTCCTGACACATGGACATGACATTGCAGAGTACATCTAATGTCTCTCACCAACGTCTATCTGTGACCTCAGTGCAATGATGGATGGCACCTGCTAGGTCATGGATACTGTCAATTACGGTGGTGTTGTGTGCCCTCTATGCCCTTAGTCCCTGTCTGGTGTACCATTCCATACATGCCTGTGCCTCCATGACAGCCTGGAACATGCGTGATGTTGTCAGACCTGTGGCACGTCTGCCAGTGGCTTGATGAGCAGCAGTGCTCCGTCGAGAACCCCTGGACATCTGCCTATGTGGTATCCTTCCAGACATCTGGGTATGGCTGCTGTGTTGGGATGCATGTGCTGTGAATACCACACTGTCTTGGCCAATGTTGGCTGTATGCTGTCCCTCAGCTAAGGGCATTGGTGATGGATGTATTGGCAGTATGACTGTGTGCAAGGATGGTGTGGACACTTGTGTACTGTCAATTGGTGACCCAACGACAGACTCTGGCAAACATGCCTGTGCCTCAACACACCTATCATCATCATCACTATTTTGCTCAGTTACATTGGTTTGCCTGCTGCATTGAACCAGCCCAAAGTCAGCACCTGTGAGAAGAAGACAGGAAACACACTTTAAGACCTGTACATGATGTTGGCACACATGCACACATGCACACATGAACACATGAACACATGCACACATGCACACATGCACACATGAACACATGCACACATGAACACATGCACACATGCAGACAAATGCACTCCTCTCTAAAACAGACACACACACACACACACACACACACACGCACACACCACCAGCAATCCAGAGCATACTCAATAGCGGGTGATGGTGGGGGTACAGTATCACAAGGCAAACGGTTATATGACACGTGTCAGCAGGCAGGACGTGTGTTGCTCAACAGCATGCAGTGCATGTGTAGACAGCCCTTGCTAATAACAGTATACATGGCTTTGATGCATGTGTGTTGTTGTTCAGTGATCAGCCTCACCCTGGAACGCAGTGTGTGCATGGACACAACATTGCTGTGCAAGTCTTAAAAGCTCTGCAATGTCTTGTGCAGCATCACTCACAGGTATACATACCATGGCTGGATGTGTATTTGTGTGTCACATAGATATCCATTTCTGATTAATGCATCTGTGTGTTTAGCAGATGACTGGACACAGGTTTAGCACATGCATGCTATGTATACACACAGGATGAGTGGTGCATGTATACCTGATGGAATACCATTGCTCTACATAGCCATTTTACAGTGGTTATGGTGAGTGTATGACATATTGTGGACATGCCAGTGCTAGCCATGACATGGCATGCTACAACACAACTGCAACATTAAACTTCACACATACACAGTGTGTGTCATGTGACCTATACACTCAATAGCATTACATGACATATATGTGTGTCACTTTGTACAAATAGTGATTGCTATGCATAAAGTGTATTGGTGCATATCTTTGCAACCACACAACATTGAGGTGCATAGCAGTTAATGCTATGTGTGGTACTGTGGTCACTGTAACTGGATGGGGTGTAGTACCATGAGCCATCATCATGCAGCATCATGTTGTCACTCAAGGCTACTAATGTGTGCCAGGCCGGCACATACCATGCTGTACAGGAACTGCAGTACCATTTCACAGCCACTTGTTACATGGGTTTGTAAGGTGCCCAATAGGGAGCATTGCCTAACATGAATGTGTTACGTGTTGGAGAGTGTCGCACTGCCCATGATAGGCCTCTACCCCTCAGGTATATTATGTGTGCTGTGTGGATGACATTTGGGATACTGGAGTGTGACCTTACAGCGTGTGTCTGAATATGCCATGTGTAGCATATTAACATCTACTGTGTATGACAGAGTTGTGTATGTCATATGCATGTGTATCGACTGCCTATCCGATGTCCACTATAGTGTAGCCACAATTGTGTGGGATGCTCTGTGTATTGCATGTGTTTGAGGCAGCCACTCACGTTACTGAGATGTGCATAGTCTCACAGCAAACATGCACAGCATGCATTATGCGTAGGTGTGTTACATGTGTACATGGCCTACACCTCACCTATGACATGCACATTTTATTAGCAATATTAAATGTAGAACACACTCACCAGCATGGGTCTGCTGCCTTGCTGTCACACCAGAGGGACCTACAAGGATATGAAACAGTTTGTCAGTGGCAACAACAATGGCATTGCTACTGTGGCTTTGCAATCTTACAGTAGCACAATGGTTGACGGTCACAGGCCTACACATCATGTTCCAAATTATCAGTATTGAACAACACCAGGCTACACATCTTCTAACTACACAGTATACATCTCACATATGCATGATCATACAATAGCGGTAAGAGTAGTCTACAGTTAAGCCAACTTACCTGCATGCTCCATGTGAACTTGCTGGGGGGCTCCATCCTCCATGATGATGCATGTGTGCTGTTGTTGTTGTTGGCTGGGAGCCCCCAGGCTCAGGAGCAGCTCCTCCACTCTGGTGAGGGGGGGATGAGTGCCAACCCACCACCTGTGGCAAGCTGTTGCCTACAGACATCAGATGCACGCTGCCGGACATGTCTGAGTAAATCACTGCAGTGATGTCATACCTGCTCATAAGTCCGGTTATGCATGCCTATGTCATTTATCCTACGGACAACATCTTGCCACAGCGCAGTCCGCTCATGCTGGTCCTGGCTGGTTCTTGAAAAGAGCAGGTTGTACTGTTCGATGAGACAGTTTGCTAGAATCTCATCCTCTGCATGGCTGTATGCAGGATTGTGATGGTGGGACATGGCCCTGGAAGACAAGAAAACAATATGTGTGAGCAAGTCATGTGGCACACATTACATTCTACAGTACAGATATCACTGAACTGCCATA
The DNA here is from genome assembly GCF_019279795.1 of Protopterus annectens. Taxonomy (NCBI): domain Eukaryota; kingdom Metazoa; phylum Chordata; order Ceratodontiformes; family Protopteridae; genus Protopterus; species Protopterus annectens. Next base: position 26,079,098 of record NC_056747.1, read on the forward strand.
ATTAGCAAACTATTGTCTGTCAGAGGATACACACTTTCAATAACACATATCACTGCTCACCCACAAGTGATTGACACTGCCTGACACGCTGTATATATTAAAACATTTTCTGCACAGCAACAAAGATAAACCGCTATGTAAGACTATGCAACAGTACATGGCACACTGTATGTGACACAATGCACCACCTAGCTACAGTAGATATATATCCAGCTAATGCATAACGAAATATGTAATCCATTGTAATGATTGTGAAGTCCAGTTACAGTATTACCTGTATACCACACTAGTTGTTGATGGAAAATCCCTGCCTACAATATGTGCACATTAGTGAATATAGGAGTCTTACTGCTGTACTAGACTATACATGTTGCTAGATACACACTTATATCCTGTAACACACATAGGACCGGGGCATGTTACAGGCATACCCACACACACATAAGACATACATACAGGACACAGAGGTATGGCAACCCAGATGAGCTTTACGTGTGTACCATAGAGTACTGTGTGTCAATACTTAGAAATCCTTATGCCTGACTGAGGTATGTAACCTGTAAGGACTACAGGGAACACACAGAACAGTGTTTCCAAGCAATGTGGCCATACACCATACTGTGCTGTTTAGGCCTACAGCTTCAGGTACTACTACAGTTCATACAAGGGTTTGATTCACCAGCAGTACCAATCAATGTGCATACATGTACTGCTTCATCCTCCAATGGCACACCCCAGTAAACACAAGGGGACTACATCAGACTGTATGCCATACCGCTTTTTCTGGCTAACATTAGCATACACATCTTTTGCTGGGATCAGAGCTAGGACACATAATACCATGACAGAAACAATTTCCCAATGAGCTATCCCACATATACACAACTGTGACCCATTCACCAACACATTCACCATTACACTCAGTCAACCTCACATAGCAATTATTGCAACAAGTACATGTGGATGTGTATTGGTTCATAGGTAGGTTATAGGCTATTGGCCCTAGGGCCTATAGAAGCCTGGCCAGATGGTACACTGGCCTTTGACACCCAAGTAATTTAGTTCCATGTGTCCCTGTCAAGCAGTGCCACAGAGGTGATTCCTGGGGTGTAATTCCTATCTCACATCCAATCATCAAGACTATTCATGACGGGTGCTACTGAGGAGCTTTGTTTGCTATTGCTAGGTAGTTTGTTCCACAGTGTGGGAAGTCTTTGAGATAGGAATCTATCCCTCTAACATGTTCTGTCTATTGTGGTGACAAGCTTTAGGTCCCTAGAGCATGTAGCTTGTAGGGATAGTGATCTGTTTACGTGGAGCATGTACAGTTGCTCTGGGTTTGACATAGCTTTGTATATTAGGCAGGGGTCACCTCTGGGTTGCCGGTATGCAACACACAGTAGCTGTGGTTTGGTGAGATGGTATGCATAGGGCACCTGTTTGTGGACAGTATTACTCTTTATGAGATATGACTGTGGCCTTTCCAATTGCTGTAGATGTCTTGTGAGGTACATATCAGAAGGGGCATTGTACGCTCTAGTGGGTTTTGTGACTGGTGAGTAGAGGGGAACACTGATCTATTTTTCCTGGGATGACACAGCATTTGTGATGAGGTGTGCCATGTGGACAGATTACATGACTAGGGTGGAACTATGATTATCAAGGGTGAAACTACTGTCCACCTGTGTCCCATGGTCTCTTATCACACTGTTGGTGTTATGTTGACTACCACCTATGTGGTAGTTCATGGGTACAGAGTTTTTAGCCAAAGGGATGCGAATGTATTTCAGACATTGAGCTTGAGGCCATATATATATGTGTGTGTGTGTGTGTGTGTGTGTGTGTGTATATATATATATATATATATATATATATATATATATATATATATATATATATATATATATATATATATATATATATATATATATATATATATATATATATATATATATATATATATATACAAATACATATAAACATCCATTGGTGTACATATAGATATACATATAGGCACATATACAGTCCACCTGTCATGGTGGGAATATCAATTAAGCGACGTTTGGGAGGTATACAGTTATGTAATGATATTGCACAGTCTTGTGCGGAATGCATTGAAGGTGTTCTCAGCCCATGTGGCTTTAGCAGGCCTCACTGGCTGCGACACTGCAAACCTGACAAATCACACCCACAGCGTTTAACCACCACATGTCATATACCAGCAAACAGCCATTGTCCACACTACTGCACAGAACACAGATGACATGGTTCAGATGTTTGACATTTAATGCTGAGCTACATATATCACAGTTATGTCCCATTGCACACAGCTGCACACTGATTTGTCCATGGCAGTAGTTATGCAGGGCATCTGTGCATAGATACGTACTGCTGCCACATATTGATGTTTCAACGTATGTAAAGTAGTCTTCAAATACATCTACTACATGCCAGTAAATACATATCTGTTACATACCTTTCCTTTGTATGTGTATGTAGTGTTGACTTTGTTGAATCTTTGGCTTTATTTTAGATGTTTATTGTTTTAAATTTTTTTTCCACTGGTGTGGGTGTGGTGTGCGGCTCTCTCTTTCTCTGACTCTGTCTCTGTCTCTGTGTCTCTCTCTCTCTCTCTCTCTCTCAGTGTCTGCAATGTGATGATTGCATGTGTGGCCAGCAGGTACAGCCTGCTTTTATAGGTATCTGCACATGTGCATGTGATGGCCTCTGCACCAATTGGTGGCCACCATTTTGTAATTGCATGCAGCCTGCTGTGTGGTAATTGCAGTACTGACTGTCATAGCAACTCAATGCTATAAATTGCTATGTCAGGTAGGTGTAGCCCTTTCAGCTTTCCAAAGTGGGGCCCATTCTTGTTTGCTGTGGACACTGTTGTGTAAGTCAGAAGGTTGGTATACTTCTTATATGTGAAGCTAAGGGTGTAGCCAGAGATTTAAATGTTGTACTCAGACCTGAATGTTGCCACTTCCACTACAAAGTTGTCAGTGTAGATTTGTAATCACCCCTACAAATACTAATGCAAGATACATGGGTTTATGTGGTTTCTTTTCTACTTATACAATTAACTGCCATACAAAAGTAGTTATTGAGATGTATTCATTTGGCACATGAACTGTTTGTGAACTGCTATACTGTGAATATTAATTTAGCCACTTTTGAAAAGTTTCTGCTTTTTTAGTGTTGACATTAGCACAGGCTGCTCAAGAAAGATGGACAAATTTCAGTACTGAGTATGCCTACCTACATCCTTGGTAGACCCTGAACACACAGGTTTATTGTACATTTGGGTAGGGGTGCAGAAGGACAGAGAGCATTATGTATTAATGTGTGAACTTTATCTTGCTGGACTTAAAGGGTTGCTGTGTACCTGTTAGTTTACCAAGGCAAGTAGTCTGTCTGTGTAGCTCACAAATGTGGACCTATCCAGATGGCAGCCAGAGGTTAGCCTGTTATTCTTTGTCTGTGCACCACACCAGTCATTTCAGCACTGGAACAATGGCATTGTCACAGTTGGTTGCTACCAGTACATGGCTACAGGCTACATCCCTTGGTATTTCACTATTGTACTCCTACATAAGGGTATGCTTCTGGAACTCTTTTCAAAGCTATTTGCAGAGTGTGTAACAGCAGAATAGCTGATATGCCTGTGTGTTTCTGCCTCTGCCAGGCCTCTCAAACACTCAGGTACATATTTGAACAGACTCAGTAGGTGGAAGTGAGGTACACCTTTACAATATTAGAGACATTAAGTTGGGACTTTGAGAGAAACAGAGCATATGGATTAATACACATTTCCTGAAGTACAAGCGGTGTCCAACTCTTACTTATTGTCATTATTCATGAAGTGCAATTCACAACCTTTCTGACTTATGTCAGTAGCTGTCAGAGGAATTCAGAGTGACACAGCTAAAACCTGTCTCAAAATCAGGGACATGCCTGAAATGTAGTCACAGTTGCAAAGTATGGCCTCTGCCCTAATCAGATATGCTAGTATTTGTCCTACTATGATACTGTGTGGGGGTTGTTATGTGCTGCTGTAATATTATTTCCTGCTAGTATGGCCGGTTCTCTTTTCACAGTCGTGTAATGCAATTCCACAAGAACTGCTGGTAAGGATCCACAGAATAGGATTTGTGTTATGGCATTCATATTTGTCCCTTACATTCACTCATTCTGATGCATGATATATTGATTGCAGCACCAATTTGTTGCATGTTTACCCTGGCTCAGTGGTACTTCATGCAGTCTAGTGTGTCCAACGTCCGGGGTTCGAGACTGACAGAGGTATTTTATTTTGCTGCTGAGCAGAACAAGAGCCCTGACATACAGAGTGACTAAGGCACTATTAAGCAGTTGGAAGCAGGTTTGCGCAATGCTTAGCTAAGCGCACACAAGTGCACACAGGTGCACACTTGCGCCAACCCGCTAACTACTGCTTAAAAGTGCTTACTCCCACTAACCCCCGTGCTCATTTCTTTGAAAGAAAAGAAAATGGGGAGATAGGAAAGTGGTGAAAAAGTGGCACAAAGAGGGAAAGACAGTAGGAAAAACAGCTCGGAATGTGCAGGACGGGTGTAGGGAAGGTCCATAGCTGCCCATTTCTTTAACAGCAACAGCTGTGCATATACTAATAATTTGGATGAAAATTTGAAACCTTCCACCCCTGAGAGAGGGGTGAGGACAAGGAAGTATGTTGTACTGCCAAATAAATTTCAGTTTATTTGTCCAGCGGACATGTGTGCAAAATGGGCAGCTATGTATGGGGTGTAATTTTTTTGTTGGAGCAGATTGCCATTTTTTTTTCAGGTGAGAATGGAATGTGGGGTAGGGGAATTAGGCATATTTGGGGAGGAAGGTCAGGGAGGTAAACAGACAAGACAAGCAAGATGAATACAGGGGCAGAATATGGCACATGAGGTGGGTGAACACCATTGACGGGGGAGGGTGTTTAAAAATCGCAAGCCCATGAGCCCACAGATGGCAAGAGTGGAACTGAGATACCCACCCATGGGCAGTCACCACTGCACCTTCACAGCCCGGAGGGTGGTTGTGCTGGGGGCTGCGTAGGAGGGACAGGCTCACCCGTGAGTCGTGCCACTCTTGCCTCGAGCTGGCATAGAGGATCAGCAACTGAATGCTCGATCTCCCTATGCACCACAGCCCGGACCGTTCAGGGGGTGATAGGTGGCCCTCTTCCAGCCACGCTTGCACAGGGAGGATGAGCCCCATCCCCTGCAGCACTTCCACCCGAAGGTGGTACAGGACCAATGGAGGAGGGGGTCCTGGGCCGGGCACCGGACCTGCTGGTGATAGGTGCCATCGCCAGCTGAAGTGGGACAGGTGGGTCTGCTGGGACCAGCCTTCCCATACGTTCTATATTTAGGAGGATTTAATGACAATATGGGTTAGTAATAGCCAACAACATTCCAATTTAGTTGTAACAGCATACAGTAGTATTTCCATTAACCCAACACACCAGAGTTCCAACAGTTGAACAGCAAGCATAACACATGCATATATAGAACAACAGTGAACATTCCAACAGCATGCAGGATTGATTGGTGGCAACAGGCCACCAAGATTGTGGTATGTGAACAGGGCACATGCATCAAAGTAAATGCAGATATTTATAAACCAATAGGACATGTGTCCCAACAAATTTTATGAGATTAGACATACCCATTTAGGTGTGGAATTGCATTGTTTAGGCACATACAGTAGGGTGTAAAAAGATACCTCCATTAACAACTTATATATACTTGTAGTTTACACTACATTCCTATTGACTGCAGTTATATATCCTCTACATGTATTATTACACTGGGCAATGTCTGTTAAATTGTAAAATGGGTTTTGCTAGTTCTTGATATACCTGACCTGTATCTAATATACAAACTGTCCTGGATGCAGATGTTACTGTTACATATTACATATTAATTTACATTTAAATATCTACATGTCTGTATGTGTTCAGGTGACATTATTAGGTATATGTTGACAGCCCCCTACATTTCTAGCAGCACATTGACATTTCTGGGGAACAGAATAACAAGTTACTTATGTGCCAGATTAACCTGTACATGCCGGCCATGAACCGACAGTTGAGGACTTTATATATGCTTAACAGCTACTGGCACTCCCTTCATCCACTTTATATGGGGCTACCCATGTGTGGGTTGACTGCGCTTACTACAACAGTACTATTTCTATAATGCAAGGGTACAACAACATATCAAAGAAAGTGACATGGACACACTCTAGGAATTATACCTTTATTTATTACATTACACACTTTTCTAGTGGCTCTCTCATTTATTTGATATATCAGTGCATGCAGAGGTCTTTTATTCAAGACATATTATACCTTTATTAATGGGTTACAACACTCTTTTTCAGGCTATCTCACTTCTTTTATATGACAACACATGCAGAATAATTACTAACCTGCCTGTTGACGCAGCCTTAACAGCCTATCTGCATAGGCTTGCTGATTCGCAGCACGGACACCTGCAGCTGTGAAGTAAATGAAGGGATATTGAGACATACCTCTCCATAACATTGACTACTATAGCAATTCTTACATACTTCATTCCATGTGCTAGACAGTTCCAGGCTTCTGCTTTGTATTCAGTGCCCTGAAACTGGCCCTGCAGGAGTCTTGCATCATGATGATGGACGAGGAGCCAAACCATAACTTTTGACTCCTCAATGCCCCACCGTTGCACTCGAAAATGAGAGCCCTCTCCATCACTGGCCATACTGTCTGAAGATGGGAGCTACAACCAGTTATGGCAATTATTCCCACCTATGGAGCTTAAATATGCCTCATTTCCCGCACCTATTTGTGATTGGCCGGTTTTGAAAATTCTCAGCTGAGAGCAAACCTGCTTAGCAATGGGTAAACTTCCATTGATATATATGAGTGTGTTGGAAATGCATCCATATTTAAAGCTGTCATGGCGTAGTGGTTTAGTACTGTGATTATGGTGCACAGTATCCCGGGTTCGAGGCCTGCCATTGCTTTTTATTTTATTACTAGCCAGACTGGCTTGGAGGTGTGGCTGTATTTAGCCAACTTTGCTCAACTTTGCTCAACGTTGCCCAACATTGCTCTACGTTGCTCTACACTGCCTGATGTTGCCCGACTTTGCCCAATGTTGCACTTGTTTGCGCGGTGCACAGCTCCGCTCGAACATATTATGTTTGCGCTAGTTGGTGCGATGCGTAGCTTCGCGCAAAACTATTGCGCTAGTTATAGCAGTGCTAAGCTATAAGCAATTGTACTTAACTGTGCTTAATACTAGTAAACTTTGCTTAGTAGTGCTTCACATTGCTTAAGATATGTCACTTATGCATTTATCAGTATGCATGACCATTCCACATGCTTATATATATATATATATATTAAATATCTTTCAATACCACATAGGCCATTTCAATGCATTTTACTGAGATTTAAAAGGTAAATGTCAGGAATTCTATTTATGCACACATTTCCGACAGAAAATAGGTAGGGGAGTGGCAGGACTCGAACCGGGAATGCTTCCTCTTTGTGTGAGGGCTCCACCACTATGCTATTGATATTTGGCTTCATTTGCATATAAATGGTTTATTATCCTCTTCAATGTCTACACTGCTAATTGTAGCTAAGCAATGGGCAAACCCGCACATACACATGCAAATACGGGCAGCTATATCGGGAATAATTAAAAAAAAGGGTTTACATTTTAAATTTGTACAGGGATTTAGAATGTGAGGGAGTGTAGTGTTGGGTATGTGGACATTTGAGCGTACTCGTTGATTTCAGTTGACATTTGCAGTTTAGGCACTTGCAGGGGCGTGGATATTTGGACTGCTCGGCAGTCTGACACGCCCTCTGCACTCATGCACGCTCCGTGTAAGCCTTAGAGTTGAGTCAGCGCGCCCTCATGAATATGCATGACGTGCTGACATCATATCCTTACACTGCAGTGTCCGTGTAAGACTTAGTTAGTCTTACATGGAGGATTAGTGAATCCCAGCCACTCACTTTTCACAAAAGATTAATTTATATAAAGTTCAAGTTTACAAAATAACAATTACATTACAAAATCAGAAGTCGTTAATATTGTTTTTTTTTTTTTTTTCTTTTTGCATATCATGGGTAAGCACCGCTCAGCACAGTCATGCTCAAAGGGTTTTATGAAAGCTGCAGACTACGCAGCAGCCAAAACTGATTTTTTGTAAAAGAAAAGGGGGTTATAGTTTTTTATATAGGGGTATCCTTTTTGTGGACACTCTGATGGTTTCATTAAAGAATCGAAGGCTGTAATAGGAAAGATCAGAAAAGTGAAATAATACAAAGAGAACATGCAAGGGAAACATGAAGACAGTTTCTCCCAGAAGAGGTGGGAAAGAATGGGCACTGTGTTTTTGCCAGGGGCTAGACCTTGCTATTTTCTGAAAAAAAAAATGTTTTGAGGGTAGTGTGGGTGGGAAATATGAAGGAGGGTGAAGGAGAAAGGGTAAGGGAGGAAGGGCTGAGGGAGTGCCAACTGGATCCCAGTTCACAGAGCCTCAAAAAATTCCACTGCCAGATGGTGTTGCAGTGGAGCACACTGATGTTGGGGGAGTAGGGGCCTGTGCTGGCTTTGTAGTCAGCACCAACTGGGACAGAGTGTTTTCTACATGCTGAAGACAGGCTTTGACTGGCTAAATTCTCCTGTCCACTACCTCTACCAGTATACCCTCAACCAAACTCTGAAGCCCCCTTTTTTGTGAGGTTTGCCAGGCTACTACATGCCAGGGTGACTGCAAGTCAGGCACCTCCACTCTGCCCTGTGAGAAGAAGCCCATAAAGGCAGTGAGTGATCTGCCCCTAGCCTGGGAGGTATGAGTCTGGTTTGCTCCTGAAGGATTTGAAAAAAGAAAAGAAATGGGAGAGAAGCAAAACAACAAAGCAGAAAGGTATGAATAAGGAAATTAAAAAAGAGAGAAAATAAAAGGTGGGAGAGACAAGCAGAAAAGCATACTAAATCCTCACAGTGCTGTTTACATGTATGATACTGAAATACTGCAGTAATATTTTTATTGAAGTAAAGCTTGTGTACGGGAAGTGCTTATGCATACACTGGGGGTAGTGATTTGGGATGTGCCTTTGTACTTGGGAAGAGTGTTGAGATTAGTGTTCATGCAAACTCGTGATGAACTGAAATAGCAGGGGCTTGTGACTTTCTGAATGGGTGCGGGTTTCTGTACTTTCAACACTAAGAATACAGACCCAAAATGCAGTAATTATTGCAGTTAATCAGGTTAACAATCTGATTATAAAACATTTCTATTGATCTGTTAAGTCTTTAGTTGCATTTTTCATCTGCAAAGCTATAACTATATTTCCTTTAGGAGTAATACAGAAATCAATTCTAAAACATTTATTTATCACTTTTCCTGTTACCATTAAAGCAGTATGATTTCTTATATATAGTTGAAACTAATAAAAAAGAAAATTCTCTTGGACACTTCTTATACTTACCAGAATACTCAATCAGCCACTCGAATCTCCTCTTTGACTGCTGGCTATGGTATCTAACTCATTCCTCAGCTATGATTAAAAGAGAGAGAAGGCAAATCTTGTTATCTGCATTTGAATGTTTTCAACCTGTTTAATCACTAATTATTTTCGACTTGCATATGCATACCTGTATGCATTAGTGCAATAATGTACCCATATTCCCTTTCATTCAGAGGGTAGTACTAAAATATTAAACGTGTCTTGAATGTTGTTTACAAAATGCATGTAACACTTTTGTTCTGGTATAGATGAAGTGCAAAGGCTGAAATGAATCAGTTCAAGGATGTGTGCCTTTCCTTTTCTGTAGAACTGTGTCTGATTTAATAGGTAATACTGAAGGAAAAAGGCATGTCTCAGAGCACTTTTGTGCTGGTCATTCACTTAGCACAGAACCCACATCCCCCCAAACCTGCAGTCTGAGTAGGGTGTGGTATTTGAGATTTCAGCCATACAGCTAGAAATACTTATGAACAAACAACTGTGCTACGCAACAGATTTTAGTTATATCTGTGTGGCCTACACAAAACTGGCATCATGTAATGTTATCTATTACAACTCTCCCTGCAATGATAAAAAATTATAAATCTGTAACTGCCCTTCATACCTCTCAACCTTTCAGTGTAAGAAATCTGGACAAAGCCTAAAATGGGGGGTGGGGGGCAAAAGCCACTGTGGTGCAGTGGTTGCCATTGTCGCCTCACAACAAGAAGTTCTCCAGTTCATTTCTTGCTAGGGTGCCTTCTGTGTGGACTCTGCATGTCCTCCCTGTGGTCACATGGGTTACTTCCAGGTGCTCTGGTTTCCACTCACATCCCAAATACATGCAGTAGACAGATTGGACACTCTAAATTGATTGTAGGTGCAAGTGAGTGGTACAAATGAACTACCATGGCAAGGCTAGCCACCCACTAGTGTAAACCTTGACTCAAGATGATTGTCACTGTTGAAGTGACACCCCAATCCCCATGTGCAAAATGGGAAAAACAAGTTGAGGCTGGATGGATGGAAAGGCCCAAAAATAAGGAAAGATTTAAAATACTGCTTTTATAAACTGAGAAAGTTGCCATAATAACAGGATTTGTGTTAGCATGCATTTTCTGAAGGATATAATGTCTGAAACAAAAATGTATGTTATTGTTTAGTGACTTAAGTCTTCAGTGATTTGCCAGAAAACCAAAAATTTTATAAAGAACGGACCAAAAATATGAGACAAAAATCTGGACATTCTGTGAAAATCTGGGTAGCTGAGAGGTATACTGCAATTATTTCATAACTTTATAAAACCAGTCTCTATTACTGATGCTTGTATAGAACTACATGATTTCCATAGTTACATATACAGATTATTATTTTAATAGCCTTATCTGACATTTCTATTGAATATACTAATTTGTTGAAACAGTACTAATATTCCTCTTTGTTCAAAAGATGCATACTCCTGTCCTATACCTGTATTGCCATTGATGTAGACATTCCTCATTTCCTATGCATTTCATAAAAACAGTACAACTAATATTTCCAGGTACAGATTTGTGTCTTTGCATATGCATGTATTTATGCAAATTTGTAACCCTCTTATATATATATATATATATATATATATATATATATATATATATAAAATTGATATTAAATATTTGACTTACTATAAAACTCTGGCCTTCTCACCATAACCTGGTCTATTCACTCAGCCAGCTAGTAGTCAGCCCTGCACTTCTGCAAGTCTTCCTACCTGTGATGGCACTGCTGACCGGACCAGGTTATACCTGTCAGGACTGACAGGTGGTCACTCAGCTCCTGCCAGATATTGATTTTTTTCAAGTGCTGTGTCTCATACATTCCTTGATCTTCTCCAGGTATGAATCATACCAAAGGTAGTGCATGACTAAGTTCTCTTTTTCAGACCAGCTACTAGTATGGCCTTGTACCTTCACATGTGCTGCCATCGTTGAAAGATCCAGAAAAAGACTGAGGAAAGTCTGGTGAGAGATGTATTACGCAGGGTTAGAACCACTCTCTGTTGGGTGTGACATCACCTTGACCAAACCCTTTTCACTAGCATGCTCATTAGAACAGGTATTGATACTATTGGCAAGTTTGGTGTAACGAAAACTGCTTTGTCATATACAGAGGTTTCTTAAAAGAAAACACTTACCTTAACATATCATGTGTTGTGTCATAATTTGTTTTAAATATATTGGTAATAACTACCATTATGAATGTTTATTGATAAAAGTTAATTATTTTGTATCCCAATATCATTATGTGTTATGTAGTGCAGTGGAAAGTTAATTTCTTTTTTTTTTTGGGAGGGGGGTAAATGTCAATATGAATGTGATGTTTTTACTTCTATGACTTTATTTATTTATTTATTTATTTATTTATTTATTTAACATTTGTTTACCGGGAAAGTCCGACTGGATACAGGTCCATTTTCAGTGGAAGCCTGGGGAGAAAAGCTCCAACAATATGAAAAACAGACAAACATTAAACCACAAGAAAAATTACAAAGTACAGGTCAGCAATGAAGCTGCACATTGCAAGATATAAATAACCCGAAAAATATGACACTTTAGCCATTTTAACAAGCTTTGTACATCAAAGAGTATACAGTATTATACAAACTAGATTAGCATATATATTAGAATCCACAGTATCATATTTTTGAGGAAGACTTGAAATGATTTGAGGTAACAGAATAAGTATATACAGGGAAGGAAGAAGACATGATAGGATAGTACTGTAATGTGTAGATCTAAAGAAAGTTTCAGTTGCTAAGGTGTGACAGACAGTGTTGAATGGGCAGGATTAATCTGCAGATTGCTGTAAACCTGGCATTCAGATCACTCCATTTTGAATTTTTAAAATATATTCTCATTTTGGCTAGTCTAGGGCAATCCACACATTCCTGCAGAAAGTTTTGAATATCTGCATAGTCTTGCACAGTTCAAAAATGTTGGCAGTGCATCAATGTCTCTTTGAAATAAGTTGCGTAATGTGGGAAGCGAGTTCACAATCATCAAAATGCCCAATTTCGATGATAAACCTTGAGACACAGTTGTGTACAACTAAGATTCCTAGAGATACATATAAGTTAGTCTAATTTGCATACAGCACCTGTAAATGGCCCTGAATGTTCACCAATAGCTTGGATATTGCTATATTAATTTGCAAATAACCAAAATAGGTGGCAAATACCACAGATTTAGCAAATTAAGGAACATTTTAAAAATAATTATTTTGTAAAAGACACTTTAACAATTATTTTATTTTAATATTGCTTTAAAGGTCACCTGCAATTATTTTCATTGCATATTGTATATGTATTGATAAACATTGTATAAGTGGAAATTTTGTCATTTTGAAGTTTCATTTATGAGCTGTGGAATTCAATAGTGATTCCAGAAAATGCGTATTACATAAGCACTCTATAAAGAGAAACATTGTCAAAGCTATCAGAGATGTAATTGAGTTGTGTTGAGCTTTGGTCTTAGTTGCTTTCTTGGCTGGGCCAAAACTGCTTGCACCCAGAGGTGCTAACCTGCCAAGGAGGTGAACATATAATCAAAGGATTACTCATTTTAACTTTGAAAATCAGGAAATCCTTGATAGGCTCAGAGTAGACAGAGACATTACAAGGGTCAGAGTGGTCATGTTTGACCCCCTTACAGGTACTAGAGGAATGAGTGGACTTCCTATTCCTGCGAACACAGAGTACATATAGCCCCCACTATACCTGCTATGGTGGCCTTCCAGAGACAGTCTGGGGACATCTTGGGGATCTCATAGGTTCCTGAATGTACTAGTGGCACATATGGGCTAGTACATTCTATTTCCTCTGTGTCACCTCAGGACCAAGGCAGAAATATATGTGCCTTTTATGAGCTGGCATATTTTCCTGAGGTACTCAGTGCAATAGATTGTAACCATATTACAATTAGAGACCCTTCTGGTCCACAGCGGGAGCACTACTGTGATAAGAAGGGCTACCATTCCATCAGTTGACAGGTAGCATGTGATGCATGGGGGTGCATCACCAACACCTCTGCCCAGCATCATGCCAGTGTACATGATTCCTATATCTCACATAATAGCTCACTCTGCCACCTCTTTCTGCATGATAGAATGTCGAGTGGTCATTTTCTTGGTAAGTGGAATTTTGTTTATTTTATTTAAGTGGTTACTCATGTTAAACTGTATTGTTGTATAGTAATGTTTGTTTTTTCCTGTTTTGTCCCCCCTTCCCTCTTTCTCTTTTTTTTTTGGGTTATGCTGGATATCCACTCAAGCTTTGGCTCAGTGAGAAATCCTGGAGCTGCAGTGGAGACATATAACACATGGTTGTCCCAGACCAGTATTGTCTTTGAGAGGGTCTTTAGCATTCTGAAGAGCCTCTTCAGGTACCTGGATGTGTCTGGGGTGTTCTTCAATGTTACATAGCTACTGTGTGTAGGATATTTACTCCTGTTGGATTTTGCATAATGTGATCATGCACCAGTCTGCTGATGAAGTGACCCATGCTGTCACTGCACTTCCCAGTTCTAGTCCCACTATAACTGATGATGACCAGCCAGCAGCAGTAGTAAGGGACTCCTTGCAGCAGGTTTGAGCAAGGCATGCAGCTGTATAGGTAAAGAGGCAGAATCTAGTCCAGACGTATGAACCATGACATTCAGGATAGTGTGCCCCTTCTTATAAAAGACACAGAGTATAATTGATGCATCCAGTAATATCTGTGGGCTATGCTGTGTGGTGCATGGTCTGCTGTCACTGTTTATCTGACATTTTATCTTAAAATATTTTTTACTATTACCTGTTTGAATAATACTCATTGTTGACATGCCTGTGTGCTCACTGATTCTTGTTCAATGATGCTGAAAGGCATTAAATCAAGACGTAACTCAACAGTTTTACCTGCTGTAAGGAATAACTTCTGCTTTAATGATTTCTTCACAATAGAAAGCAATACTGACAAAGAAATATTCAGTTACATATGCCATTTATTTTACTGTATTCTGTTGTACTGCACATCAGATTATCTTTATAGCAAACAAAATAAATTCTGACTCCCCATTGTAATGATGTCACTGTGGACACTGTATTCTCAGAATATCTGCCATCATCCTCAAAGTGTTCTTCTGGTATGGATATATTACTAGTACAATGCTGTTACTCTGGTACAGCTGTGAATCATAGGTCTACTTCAGCTTGACTATGACTTACAGTGTCACTTTGGGCAGAGTCACTAACATACCGTGAGGTGAGAGATCCTGCCTTTAAACTTGAGGACTGCCTACCACTTCCCTCAGGGTGCCTCATAAATATAACTATGTTATCATCACCAGCAGCAGTAACACCCATTCTGCTGATGACATCATCCATATTTAATTGTATAGTTAAACTGTTTGTTTCTTTCTGATGCTGACTATGTAAAAACAAATTATTACAAAACGTTAATCTTCTTCTTCTTCTTTCGGCTGCTCCCGTTAGGGGTCGCCACAGCAGATCAACTGTTTCCATTTCTTCCTGTCCTCTGCATCTTGCTCTGTCACACTGACTGCCTGCATGTTCTCTCTCACCACATCCATAAACCTTATCTTAGGCCTTCCTCTTTTCCTGTTATCTGGCAGCTTCATCCTTAGCATCTTTTTCCCAATATACTCTGCATCCCACCTCAGCACATGTCCAAACCAACATAATCGTGCCTCTCTGGCTTTGTCTCCAAACCTTCCAACCTAGGCTGACCCTCTAATATACTTATTCCTAATCCTGTCCATCCTCGTCACACCCAGTGCAAATCTTAACATCTTCAACTCTGCCACGTCAAGATCTGACTCCTGCTTTTTTGTCAATGCCACTGTCTCCAACCCGTATTACAAAACGTTAATAACAATACAATAACATATGGTACAGGATGCTTACAATGGGGTGAGTGGGAAATTTACCATGCACACTGCCTTCATTATCATTACATGCTAATAGTTTTATCTGCAAACATCATGGAAAACAGGAAAAAAATTACTGTGAATCACAAATGGTGTAAAACATACTTCATTACCATACAAAGATTTGCATCAGTCCTCATTTCCATCTCATTATTTGCACATTTGTATAAGTACACTGAAGGTCATAGTGAATTAGTGTAAAAGGCTTCCATGAATCACAGCTCAGCTGTGCTTGTTTGTGAATGCCGTTGACAACCTTAATGCTTTTGCGTAACTGGCTATAAATACCGGCCATACTCTAGGTCTGTATAGATCGACAGTCCTTGTGAGTACATAACAAGACATTCAAGAGCTATAAATAACTGCAAAATTAATGAGATTATTCAACTATATTCACACTTTTCTATTTAATTGTATGGACCTATGTGAACTAAGCCGTTTAAGTAAAGCATATTCTATATAGCAAAATGTCTTGACATTTGAGGTTTGTCCTGTCAGAATAAGTAAATATCCAATTACAGCATTATGGACATATTTATTAAAAGATGGTGTTCTTCCCATATACTGCTATAAGTATTTTTCAAATGAAGATTTAACTACTTTATAATAAATGTTACCTTTCAGACTTTCCGATTATGCTTACAGACAGGCCAAGCTACTAAACAATTAGCCAAAAATTGGCTATGTAGGCCTATTTCAAACAAACCACAGAAATCAGTATGATAGACATTATTTCAAATTCGGAGTTCTACAAATTGTAAACAAAAGTGAAAGAGGGGGTGATTTTGTGAATACATTAGAACAGAAGGAACTACAATGGATACTAAAAATGAGAGCACATCACCCTCCAGGATTAAATCAATACATTCCTTTAAAACCTGTTTTGAAACATCGTAAATAATATTGCATTTATTTCATTTTATATTTGGTCATGCACATTCTTATATATATTTTTATAACTATATATTTAAAAACATATTTATTTATATATATAAAAAAATTTTTGTAAATGCTATTATGGTTATTGAATATGCTTTTACACTCATATTTAGAATAATATGATTGTCAGCACGGAGCACTCTAAACCAACTAGGTTGAATAACATATAAATGTATATCAGCTTCAGTCCGACTTTAGACAATATTAGTTGTATATTTTATCAATCCTCTAGTGAGGGATTGGTTCTGTTACATATAAGATATAAGTTACACTTCTGATGTTTTTTAATATGGTTTTAGTTATTTAATGAATTAGATATAAAGCGCTATGTTATGCTATGCAAAGTTATATTTGCAAATGAAATGTACACACAATGGTAGTTCTGAAGTTAGCTATTGCTTTAAATCTGAATGCTTTAACTGATTAATGAGTTAATCATGTTAATTGAATATAATGCATAAGCTATATAAACTAAGTTATTTGAGCAAACAATGAAATCTGATGAAGCGTATGGTTGATACGCGAAAGCGCTCATTTCTCTTGTTTTTACATCTGGAATAAAGAAGAAACTTTTAATTATACACATCGTTGGTTTATTTTTGAACTTTGTGAGTATACGTTGCCATTCCGTACTGGATATACTTGTGTTTTTTACCACTATTCCTCGTTTGTCTTGACAAGTATTTCAGCGTGAGGTGAACAGTTTATTTGACTGTTGTGGTGTTCTTTTTCTTGACTGTGTCACCACGCGGAATGGCCAATCCATCAATAGAATTGGACTACAATCCGGAATCGAGGGGAACCACTAACAGATGGCTTAATATTACTAAGAACCAGATAAACCCTTTATTGAGTCTGGATTTCACAATGTCCAAGCCAAGGAATAATGATAATGACATCACTGATATTGAACGTTTTAATACTCTACTTAAACAACTAGAAAATGACTTATACAAAATGCAAAGGTATGTTTGGCAACGTAAACATTTAGAAGCCTCTTTACACTTTAACATAGTGCCTAGAGGTATGAGAGTCTTGTGCATGCCAACATACGGTGAATGCCAACCAGAACTGCTTAGGAAATGGCAAGAAATTAACCTTGACACAAGCCGTAAGTACATGCAACTCTTGATAGATTATTTTATGCTGTTGGAACAAGAACTGTTAACTAATGTGAATAAATTAAATCAAGCGATACGTCAAGTATTTAATACTGAACCTTGCATTAAAAGATTGGAAGATTTATATATACAGATTGAATCATATAGTAATAAGCTACAATTAATAAAACGTTGTAAACTGCAACGAGACCATCGCGATTTCATAGAGGGGAACGTGTTCATTTGGCCACGTAACGTAAATGACAACGTCAGAGCCAGTAACAGGGGGAGAGCGTTGAATCAGCTAGACACCATGATCATGGGCAATGAAGAAATACCCTGTCTCCCTGTTTCAACTAATAATAATTCTTTAAGTAAGACTCCTGATAGTGCATTCATCACTCCACCAGACACGATTGAAAAAGCAGCAACCATATCTGCCTCTACTCCTCTACCAAATCAAGAGGCAGATAAAAATAAAACAAACTTTCAAAACAGTGGGGCGATACCGAAACACAGTACCACTGCTGTTCCTTTTTTACCATATTCAATACGGAAATCAACAACACCGAGAGAGCAGTCCAGAAGTTGGGACAAACGCAAGCGGAAGTTCTCAGAGGAGAATATACAACAGAGACACCGCCAGCGACAGTAAATAACTTATTTTTTAATTTATCTAGTTATGTACTTTCTGAATCTGATGTGAGCCTCTTAAATAGAGGTTTGTCGTTCATTCCTTCGCAAGCAAGCAAGTTGCAAGATATTCTAATTGATTTAAGAACTTTTGGTCGGATGTTAGCATTAAAGCTGTTATTTTATGATAATAAGATGCGCAATTTAGATCAAGATGATGAAGTTGCATGTTTCAAGAAGAAAAGTGTTTATTCACCCCCTTTACCCACTCACATCGAATGTTTTATTAAATTATGTGAAAACAGTTTTTATAAGTATTTTTTTGATGGCAGTAGGAAATGTTTGTTTTTTAACATGAACACAAATGAAAGACTATCTTTGAAGAAATTAATCAATGAGCCCTCAATAATAATTAGACCTGCAGACAAGGGGGGAGGGTTTGTGATATTTAACACTGAAGAATATGTTTTATTAATGCTAAGAATGCTAGGTGACACAGACACATATGTTAAGATTCCTGTTGAGAAATATACCAACATTATTAGAATAATAAATGATGAACTGTATGACATGTTGATGTGTTACCAAATTAGTAAGGAATTGTATGATTTTTTTGTTATTGAATATCCACAGATACCTGATATAAAAGCTTTACCTAAAATGCATAAGAACTTATCTCCACCTCCCATTAGGCCTATTGTAGATGGTGAAGGATGGATTACACAAAATATTTCTATTTACTTAGAAAAAATTTTGAGACCCATTATGGATAAAATTCCCACAATCTTAAAGGACAGTTATCAATTGTTAGAAATAATAGATCACTTTGAAGTGGAATTACAACAAGGGACCCAATTATTAGTAACATTAGATATACAAAATCTATTTACGTGTATTCCAAATGAGCAGGGAATACAAGCAATTAGAGATTTACTTCAATTCTATCCTGAAATCAGTCGTAATAAAGGAATCTTAATTTGTCAGCTACTAGATTTAGTTCTTTCAAACAATGTTTTCTCTTTCCTAGGGCAAATGTATTTACAGAAGTGGGGTGTTGCAATGGGCACACCCTGCGTGAATACATATGCCAACTTAGTAGTCAATTTTTGGGAAAGAGAATATTTATTTAATAATGACCTATATAAAAAGGTATTATTATATACTAGATTTGTAGATGATATTTTAATTATATGGGAAGGCACAATAGAACAATTTGAAAATTTTTTGAAACATCTAGAAAGCACATCCAGCTTTTTGAGATTTACTATGGAAGCATCATATGTAGAAGTAAATTTTTTGGATTTGAATCTAAAAATCAGTAATGGGAAAATTATATCCACGTTATACAGAAAAAAAATGCTGGAAAAATGCACTGCTTAGCTTTGACAGCATGCATCCCAGATATGTCTTTAAAGGCATTATAAAAAGTCAATTTATTAGACTAGATAGAATTTGTAAAGAAAATTCTGAGTTTGGATTCCAAGCTGACAAGATGGAAAATTTGTTCATACAAAGGGGCTATAATAAGACACTAGTAAAAGAAATTAGAAATCAAGTAACTAGAACAACAGTTAGAATGAATGAATTAGAAATAGGAAGAGGATATCAGTTTCGAAATAAGAGATCAACTATGAAGTATCAAGAGAAAGTTCATTTTGTTACCACATATACTAATGACAACAGAATGATTAAAAATATCATTGGTAATCACTGGCAAGTGTTAACAGTAGATGATAGAACGTTAAAATTAGTAGGTGAAACTCCCAGTTTCACGTACCGTAATAGTAAGAACTTAAAGAGACTACTATGTAATATACATAATAGAAAGGAAATAATAGCTATAGAGCCCAATATAAACATGGGAACATTTCCCTGTAAACATTGCAATATGTGTAAACACATCACAGAAACACAAATATTCATCCATCCTGTTTTGAATTTCTCATTCATTCCTAGATTCTATGCATCTTGTGATACATGTAACATCATTTACTTAGCTACATGTGAATGTTGTCCTGCATTTTATATAGGTCTCACAAAAAAAGAATTCAAGAAAAGAATATATAACCATATATATGACATCAAAAAAAGTAATGAGGTCAATGCATTAGCAAAACACATAATTCAGTATGATAGACATTATTTCAAATTCAGAGTTCTACAAATTGTAAACAAAAGTGAAAGAGGGGGTGATTTTGTGAATACATTAGAACAGAAGGAACTACAATGGATACTAAAAATGAGAGCACATCACCCTCCAGGATTAAATCAATACATTCCTTTAAAACCTGTTTTGAAACATCGCAAATAATATTGCATTTATTTCATTTTATATTTGGTCATGCACATTCTTATATATATTTTTATAACTATATATTTAAAAACATATTTATTTATATATATAAAAAATTTTTTGTAAATGCTATTATGATTATTGAATATGCTTTTACACTCATATTTAGAATAATATGATTGTCAGCACGGAGCACTTTAAACCAAGTAGGTTGAATAACATATAAATGTATATCTGCTTCAGTCCGACTTTAGACAATATTAGTTGTATATTTTATCAATCCTCTAGTGAGGGATTGGTTCTGTTACATATAAGATATAAGTTACACTTCTGATGTTTTTTAATATGGTTTTAGTTATTTAATGAATTAGATATAAAGCGCTATGTTATGCTATGCAAAGTTATATTTGCAAATGAAATGTACACACAATGGTAGTTCTGAAGTTAGCTATTGCTTTAAATCTGAATGCTTTAACTGATTAATGAGTTAATCATGTTAATTGAATATAATGCATAAGCTATATAAACTAAGTTATTTGAGCAAACAATGAAATCTGATGAAGCGTATGGTTGATACGCGAAAGCGCTCATTTCTCTTGTTTTTATGCCTGGAATAAAGAAGAAACTTTTAATTATACACATCGTTGGTTTATTTTTGAACTTTGTGAGTATACGTTGCCATTCCGTACTGGATATACTTGTGTTTTTTACCACTAAACCACAGAAATCACAAGCCACACGAGATAAATTGTGGAAGGTATGTAGCAAGTAGATTCAAGCAATCAGATGCAAATTTTTAGATATGCAAGGAAAGAACTGTTACACTCAATTCATCTCTGCAGGTGCACATTCCAAAAGCAAGATGTTTAGTAATAAAAGGAACTGCAGGAGGCAGGATTATGATCTTGATTTGCAAGGCCATTAATATGAGAGCAACGTTTAGTAAATAAAAGTGTGAAATGACATTAGCAGAGTTGATAAATAAATATAGCCTACCAAAAATAAAATGGCTACTTGCTCTAGAACTCCCATTATGACTTTTTAAGGACACGCAGTATTTCTTTCTTCTTTCTTCTTTTACCTACTGTATTAAAAAACATGCCACAACATTAAAGGACAAGTTTAATTAACAAGCTATAGCTTGTGTTGCAGTAAAGAATAATTCATCATATGAATCTGAATTTCTCAAAAAAATATTTAAATGAGTAACCTCAAGCAATGTATTAACTTTCCTGTGTAAGACCCAACTAGTATTTATTCATTCTTTAGCTATCATAGTAATCCTATTCTACAAAATCAAATCCCTTGAAACAATGAAAACATCAGATCACTATGCAACTATATTTATACTTCCTTCCATAAAAATTGTGTGCTTCTAATGTTTATTACTACAATAATCTACCCTAGGAAAACATTTTATGCACAGGTTGGAATAAGGAACATCAGTTGTGTTATAGTAATCTGTTATAAAATATGTCAAAATGCTCATATCAGACAGATTTAAAAAGAAAAATACAATTAAAATAAGAACTCAGAAGAAATGTTGGTAAATTTTGTGTGGAACCAAAAAGTCTCTTCTTTTGTTATGAAAGAAATGCCACAAATTTACACTGCTGATGAAATAGACATAAAAGAGAACATTAATGTGAATTTTAGGAAGCTGAAGAAGCCTATTAAAGACTGTAAAAGTCCTGTGAACTTGATTTAGCTGCAGCCTAGATAATGAGAATAGTCCTTTCCATATATGACTAGCATTTGAGATCTACACATTGTTTGTATCCTCTCATAAATCTATTGTTTTTCTTATGGAAATTGATTATGTCATAAGTAAATATTTTAATCCTAAATGCTTTCTGTTAGTAAATTATTTATAAAAAATGAACATGTCCCAAGTGATGGATACCATGGTCTGAAATTATTTAAACAGGGTTATATCATCTTGAAACATTGAACCAGACTATTTTCTTACAAGCTACAGAAATGATCAAGGACATAACTGACAGTCCTTCAGATAAACTTTTTAAAAAGTTATTGAAACAACCTGGTGATCCTAATTACTGGTTAAAGTCAACTGTGATATCAATAGTTAAGGGAAGAATGAACGGATTGGTTACAAAATAAACTACTGATTAGTCTGGCTTGTATTCTTGGAAAGTACTTTGAACACTACATAATGGTGTTGGTGAGAAATGATAAAAAATGCACAGAAATAATGATCAGTAGTCGACATAGATCTCTACATGTTGCATTGATTTTAACTAACAAACCTCTATGAACTTGTTATTCAGGCCTTTGATTTGGGTGTAGCTGCTAATGCAATCTAACTTATGAACAAGTTCATTTGTCACTGCAAAATTTAAGGCAGCAATTAACGGCATAATTTCAAATAATGTTGCATAATACTGAATGAGATCAATGCATATATAGCTTAGTGGATACCTACCCAGTTGACAGAAAAGCATCAACAAGGACATGTGCTGAGTGTTATCTTAAACAAACGACCAAGTTCTAAATAAGAGTCCTTCACCACTTGACTTTAGCAACACATTTTTCAAGTTGTATTTTTTATTTCCTCAAGACAAATAAATACTGGGTTGGTAAGTATGCAGATGACTGTCACCCTGCAAAATGATACAATAGAAATAAATGTATATTCAGTGATTAATATTTAAGCAACCCAAATAGATTAGAATTTAATCTTGGTAAATCTGACTTGGTAACATTTCAATGAACTGCAGTTTACTCTTAAATATCACAGAATGCTAAAAACTTTGAAAATGTTCATAAATTAAAAAAAATGGAGTTAGTATTCAAATGAACCTGAGGTTTTAAGGAAAATACAATTTTTCTCAAAACCAGAAGACTAAAACTAACTGGGCCACTGATTAGAACTACGTGAACTAGACAGATAATTATGTCAGTTACGGCCTGAAATACAATTCCTGTTTCTTATTAAGTTAAAAATTGGTCTTCTTGAAATAATGCAATGGAAATTTACAGAAACATTAAAATCATTAATTACCTTGAAATGTAAAAGAAGGTGACCGACTTTGAAATCGTATACTATTAGTTATCAGACTTGTTAGACATTAACTATTCTGAAAATTCATTGCATTTAAGGATGACATCGTGGGTACTGAATTATGCAGAAGTACTGTTGCTCATTGTTAATATAATACTACATCTGAAATGACTATAAACAAGACCAAGAAAAGGAGAAGAATACCGCCCAAGCAATGCCACATCGATGGAGCAAGATAGCATTACACTTAAACGTTTCTGTTTGTCTTACTCTAAGAATGAACTGTCTTAATAGATGTAGGAGAAAGGCATTTTATAGAAATATGTAGGAGTCTGTTTTCCTAGAAGGCTGTCACATATGAACATAGGTATATCCTGAACTTATGCATATATGAACCTGCAGAATAAGTCATTTGGGCAATATATGCCACTGATTCCTGCATTTAAAAAAGGCATCAAACCAGGGTAATCCACTATGAAAATGTAGGCAGCATCCAGGCATGTATTCTCTAGTGATGCCAGACTTTTGCTTATTGAGAAAAAAAAATGTGCTTAGCAAAAGAAACAGCCTGTTCACTTATACCCTAGAAGTGATACTACATGCACACTGCACAACAGCCATGTCACTGGAGCAGTCCTTTATGAAAAGAACCACCTATTTTATGTCTTTACATAGGCCAATACTGTGAAGAGAATGTACATTCTGCAAAGGTGTTGTGTTCAGATTTCATATATAGTAACATCCCTTTTTCATTAGTACATATCCCACAGATGACATTTTAAAACAGCCACCAGTTCGTTTTCTACATAAATATGTTTTCTTCTTCAGTAACAACACACATATAGGAAACCTGTTAAGATCTCTAAGGTTTCTAGGTTTGATTAGATTTTGCTGCAAAAAAGTGGTCTTTTTCTGGTAAGATATCAAACAAGTTTGATTACATGCTTTATGTTTAACTGAGATGAAGCTTTATAAAACAACATCTTTCTCAGACAAAGGTTATTGGTGGCTCATTGAAGATTTATTGTCATTTCTTTGATATACTGGAGGATAACTTGTACAGATATAGGTTAAGAGGTTCCTAGGTGGTTACTAGGCTAGCGTCCCTAGAGCACTTACAAGCCTAGCCATGTAAATCCCAAATATCGCTATTTGTTCTTTTTGGGTATTTGCATAAGGAAGTTATGAACAGAGAGGGTCTGTGATCAACACCAGCAACCCCTGTCCATGAGAGACATGGGTGCCACCCCAGAGGTGAATTTGCTGTCTCCCATGCAATTATCTAGGCTGTGTTTGAATAAGGTCAGTGAGGAGCTCTGTTTTACATGAGTAGGAAGTCTACTCCAGAGAAGCAGCAGTCTCTGGGAGATATATCTGTCTCTCCAGCATGTTCTGTTAATGACACAGGCTAGGTTATGATATCTAGATATATGATGTGATAGCTATGATACCTATAATATGATAGATATGATAGCTAGTTATGAAGAACTGATGATATCATCAGAGTAAACAAAGCAACATTTCTAAGTTAAGACACATAAGAAAGTTTCTAAGACTTCTTGAAAATAAGCAGGATTGTCCAGACCATTGGAAACGTCCGACATGGTTGTGCATTATTTTGTACACTATAATCTAATTGTTTTGGAAGAGCTACTCAGAAATGTAAAGATTTTGAGCTTTCTATCATCTAATGTAGATTATTGCTTTAGTCCTTTTACTAGCATCATGCAGAGATTACCTGAATCTCTTGTATATTCTTCAGCAATGCATTCCCCTCCCAAGCCCTTGACTGCACATTTATGGATTGGTTTTATTTTAGCCCTTAGCTCAGTGGCACATTGATGGCTACGATGCAGCTCAGAAGTGTGTATGCGGGATTATGTCAGGTGAATTTGCTATCCAGGCCAACAAAAATATCCAGGTACTTTTTCAAAATGTGCAGAAGCTCCTGTTTCTGTTCTGTGAATGTTGAAATGTTTGCAAGAGATGGATGGTAGCTGAAAATGAGAACTTGGAGGTGAAGTAACTGTGAAAGTGCTAACAGGCTAAAGAGTAACAAAACAGGAAACTAGTCTGAGGCTTGTATGAAGCTGAAGTGGGAAAACTGGTAACAGACACACATATGTTCCACTGTAAATATCTTTTGACAAGAATATTGTCTTCAGTGGTTAATGCCCAATGTCATGAATGAAATTATACCAGATTATTTGAAAAATGACTAGATGCTAGCTTTGGTTGTGTACAGCCACTGATCTATTCAGCTCTTTTGCCCCTCCCAGATAATCAGCATAGCTATTAATTAAAAATTATAACACATCTTAGGATGGTTATCTTCATTACCTGTTGATAACTCTGATGCCAAACTTTTGACTTGTAGTCAGTTATCAGAATTTTACATTTGCCATCTAGAATCATGACAAGATAACTAAAACCCATTATTTATGTTTCTAGAGAAATATGATTTTGATTTAGAGGCTTCTATAAGAGCTCTCAGCAATACTTATTGTAATCCCCTGCATAAATTAGCCTTCACTAGATTATTTTAATCCATTATTACTGGCCATATGAGACAAGATGGTGTCTGTACATAAATGTCATATCTGTGAGACCACTTATCAATCCTCTCAGATCGAAGTCATAATGCCATAACGGACTGATGACTGTCAATCAACAATAATCTAAATCTTATAATGACCCTGTACTATGCCAAAATGTCAAAACTAGCTGTATTGGAGCGGCGGAGCCTAGATGGCCAACTGAGAGCAGTGAAGTTTGAGAGCTCCATAAACTAGTATAATAATATAAGAAAATGTTATTATTTTCAAGTTTAAAATGTCAGAAATCTATAGATAAACTACTGAGCTACATAAATATCAATTTTGGTGGAGATTTACAAAAATGTTCCTGTCAAGTAACTTGGAGATATATTGAGTCATTGAATATGAACAACTCAAGGAATTCTCATCCAGATGCTGCTTTCAAAAAAGAACTGCAGTTGAAGACATCGACCTTACAGAAACTATCTTTGAGGATGGATGGCTTTAAAAATGACTTAGAAAACCTCAAATTAAATTCTCAGAAATAGACTGATACTCTTAAGGAACTATTACAGCAACACCATACAAATATAACAAATAAAGAGACTTCTCTAAATGACATTGAAGGGAGACTCAAAGAGGAAGAATTACAAAAAGATTTTCTGCTTAAACAGAATACATGGCTGCTTAACAAAATAGATATCTTAGAAAACAGGAAAAGGAGAAACAACAAGGATCTTTGGTCTGCTTGAAAACACTGAAGGTGAAAACATTATTTCATTCTTCACAACCTGGATTCCTG
Organism: Protopterus annectens; assembly: GCF_019279795.1. Taxonomy (NCBI): domain Eukaryota; kingdom Metazoa; phylum Chordata; order Ceratodontiformes; family Protopteridae; genus Protopterus; species Protopterus annectens. The sequence goes on from NC_056747.1 coordinate 26,105,940, forward strand.
AATTTTTAGACTTGAGAGAGAGACTTTCATTTGGAATTGAAAGAGCGCATAGAGCACTGAGGAAACCTGCTTCTAACTCAACAATTACTCCACCTAAATCCATAGTTATAACATTTCTTTCATTTATGGACAAGGAACTAATATTAAAATCTGCTTGGAGAAAATCACCCTTAAAATACAATCAAAGCCTGATAAGGTTTGACAATGATTATTCTTCCAGAATACTAAAACAAAGGAAAAAAGTCTGGCCAATAATAAAACTGTTGAAACAAAGCGATATTAAAGCACAGCTGGCCTTTCCAGCCAAGATAAAATACTTTTTGCCAATGAGAACCCTTAATGACTTAGAAGAAGCTACTATATTCATCAAAAACAACAGCATAGTGGCTAGCTCAGAAGAAATGGAATGGATGGCCCCTACACTTAAAAGAATAAAAGAAACAAATCCTTGGACTGATGCTAGAAAGAAGAAAGAAAAAACTGATTCCAAGATAGCTGTCCCAAAAAAATAACTCTTACAACTACATCTCTCAAAGTATCAACTGATATGGTACATCACTTGTCATCTGTTTTTATTTTAAAAAAGGAGGGTTTCTTAAATAACTGAGAAACAGTAATGATTTATTCAGAATGTTCAGAGTCCAATAATTCTTTACAAAATTAAGGCAAAAAAATAGTGCCCACAAATTACCACATAGGTGGTAATCCATTAAGTACGTAAGCTGTAATTAGGGACCTGGGGACCCAAGTTGATAGCAATCTCTCATTTGACAACCACTTGGCTAAAGTGGTTAGAAAAACATTTTATATAGCCCACCTAATCATGAAGGGATTCACATCTAGATCAGGGGAGGTCATTGTGCCTCTTTATTCATCCCTCATCAGGCCCATAATTGAGTACAATGCCCCTTTTGGGATGTACCTTACCAGACACCTGCAGCAACTGGAAAGACCCCAAAAGTACCTCACCAAGAGGATCAAAGGGCTCAAACAGATGCCATATGCTGCCCGGTTAAAGAAACTCCAGCTCTACTCAGTGGCATACCGCCTGCTCAGAGGTGATCTGTGCCTGATGTATAAAGCCATGTCCAACCCAGAATTAATGGACATGCTGCACCTCAGAGAATCCAAATCCCATCGAGCTATGCGCTCGAGAGACTTGAACCTCAGCACTGAAATAAATAGGACATGTTGGAGGGACAGATTCATAACCCAGAGGCTCCCTTCACTCTGGAATAAAATTCCAGTCCAGGTTAGGCAGAGTCCCTCATTGACTCTCTTCAAGAGGAATCTTGATGAGTGGATGGGGATCGTAGGGTTTACCCTGGTATCACTTCTGTGTCACTGTTAGACAGAGGCACAGTATACTAACCTCGAAAAAGGGCTTAGCAAAATTAATTTAAAATGGGTGGCGAAAGCCAAACACACTCTGGCTAGGCTTATAAATGCCCTAGGGCAGATAGCCTAGTATGAACCTATGAACCTATGAACCTATAAGATGGGTTACTATTTACATTATATATAAGCCAAACAAAGCAACATATAATACAAACATAGAAGTTTCTATTCCCCTACTTGAACTCAGTGAATACTTATTTTGTTAATTTTTCATTGATTTTCACTTATAATAATTTAAGTAATTAATTAGCTAATTCAACAAGGTACCATTCATCAGAGTTCAGACTCAAATGTAACAGATTAACATCATATATAATAGCAGTAACAGTAGGCTGTTTTGAAAAAAAATGCTGTCATGGAGACTTATGCCTTCTTCAGTTAAAGTATGATTTAGAAATGTCATGTATATCCTGGTTAAATAATAGTAGCAAGCTCTTAGTACAAATGTCATCATTATTCTGTCTAAATATAGTTAATATCAATTATGGCAGGTATCATAGCCTCGAGTGCTGTTTGATCAATCCTGATATGGTGTGCATGGAAGCAGACGTGTCTGGCAGCTAGTACAAATGTCATTATTATTCTGTCTAAACATAGTTAATATCAATTATGGCAGGTATCATAGCTACAAGTGCTGTTTGATTAAGCCTGACATGGTGTGTATGGATGCAGCTGTGTCTGGCAGCTGTTGTATGTTGTCGTTTTCATATCCGGGAAGCTGTGGGTTGTGGCTTGTGATTGAGGTTTACTGATGCTTATGTATTAGGAAGAGACATTTGGTGTTTTAGAATGGATCCAGGATAAGGGTGTGGATAAAACTGTGATTTTGGATATTTTGGAAGAGAATGTGTCATCTCTTGTTGTGGCGGCTTGTTGTTTTTTTTTTTTTTTTGATCTGTTTGCTCTCCATTCTTTTCCTGGCTGCTGCCTTGCTGAAAAGGAGGGAATTTAGGCTTGAAGTTACAGTGAAGTGAAGCTTTGCTTCAGGTGCATTGCAAGCCTCTGGTATACAGTACACAGACACACTAACAGAAACAGACGCTCCCAGGTTGCTATGGTAATGGAGACAGAGTGGCAATAATGCTTAAAGGCTCTGAGGAGTCTCTGAGATGACTCTTGGCAACAATGTTTTTGGTTTAAAAAAAAAAAAAAATATATATATATATATATATATATATATATATATATATATATATATATATATATATATATATATATAATAAACGGGCTGTTTTAAACCACATGTACACATATTGATGGTCTCCCAACACTTCGTTTAGCTCATTAAGTTGATTCTTGATAAAATAAATAAATAAATAATAAGCACAATTTTATATTTAAAATGTATTTTGGTGTTAAATGCAGGGAGCTAAAGGAAATAGTTACATAAAAGTCGTCAAGTGGCTTTGTGTGTTTAGAGTGGTTTGTTCAAAGGGGGGCCGGGACAATAAGCATTACAGCTGTGGTCTCTCAAATAACTAAGCAACAGCCCAAAAAAAAAAATCACACACAATAGTTACGTAATGTATGATTTTAGTAAATCTAAATATATAATATATAATCATCATAGAAGATGAAACAGTCTGCTGAATTTAGATATTAAAGGCAGGTTTTAATAACATGGGCTTGTGTATAATAACACTACTGTCTTAACTTGTCATAAATGTCGTACTACATTGAACATCAAGGGGAAGCATGATTTTCTTATGTAAGTAAATATGCATAACAAGTCATGTAATTGCTTTAACTTGAATTGTAGTTTTTGTAACCCATCTTGATCATATATAATACTTAAGTAGTTACCAAGGTAACTAATGCTTTATACATGACATCAAACTGACAAAGTTGTTCAAGAGAAACAATAGAAGCCTGAACTTGAAATGCCACAGAATGTAACAATCATATTCTGAACAAATAGTATTAAATTGGCAATAGACACTCAGTTTAGTAAAATGGGCTTGTGTATAATAACACTGCTGTTTTAACTTGTCATAAATGACATACACTATATTGAACATCAAGGAGAAGAAATTAGATTATAGATTTTTTCTTCTATAATTCTCAAAAACAATAAAGGGTATGGCATAATATATATTAAGAAGTCTTTTGCATCAACAGAGTAAAAGGATTAATAGTTCAGTCCAAGTATGTCCTTTAAGCAATACAAGAAAAAAAACTGTTTGCTAGAGCTCTGCAATAAATAGTTCATCTCATGGAGACATTATAAAATGTTATAAAAAGAGAATAATGAAATGAAATAAAACAATAAAATGTCCATTTAATCAAATAAGGTGATAAAAAGTCTGTTATATAATAATACAATGACGAATCAATTATTTTTCCCCTTTTTTCCCTTTCCCATTCTTCTTCATTGTATTACTCACTGTGACAAAAGGAGATACTGCCAGCACAGCTAGCTGGAATTTTATAAATAATTATGTGACACTGGTAAATATTGAATGATTTATACAAGATGCTTATGTTACAAATGTATTAGAACTGTATGTCATGTGTATATCAAACTGCTCTGTACAGACGTTTCTGTTGTAAAGGTATATATAAGGTGTTGTGTTTAAAATGTATACACAGTGTGCCCTACTGGAAGAGAACAGAAATGTACCTGCACTATTGTAACTGTTTAAATGTATATGCTTAACAGAGGAAACTGGAGGGTTAATCTCAGTCCAGCAAACTTTAGAAAAATATCTGAAATTAAATTACTTTATAGGCTACTCAATAAAGAGGCTATCTGACAAGTTTTCAATAAAGCTAGAGACATGCAGTCTGTTCTAGGAAGCTTTCTGTATTGTCTTTAGAGTGAAGTGATTGCTACTTTTGAAGCATGGAGGAATGCAATTGTTTTATGACTTCCAGCATCTGCCAAAGATCTAAGTGAAAGTCCTTGTCTGTATATTTTTACAGGTAGATGCTAAACACTTTCAGCCTCAACAATGGGGTTTTACCTGTGAACTATAAGTCAGATGACAAGAAATGATGTCATTCTGCAAGCTATCCCAGCAGTATGGGGTGTGTGTGTATAAATCAAACCTCAGACAGTGTGTGTGTCAGGTACTTGGGCAGGGACATGAAGCACTGGCTGTTGCCACTAGTGAGGAATGAGGCTCTTTGATTACTGGTCTAGTGGAGAGCCATCACATTTGGTTGGCAGCGGAGTGATCACCAGATCACATACTGGGTTTCAGTGGTGTGGATATTGAACTCCTGTAGCCGGTAAATAGTGGTCACTAAAGAAGGTGTCTGTACTCTCAAGCAGCCACACAGTAGACACTCAGAGTTTCATATCACAATTTTTTTATTATTTTTATTAGCTTAGTTAGTCAAGGAGAACAGGCAAGGATGTCATCAGAGGATAATGGCAAGCTGACCAAAGCAAGGTGGCTGCGATGTGCCAAGCCAAAGGACTGGTGTATGTAAACCTGACTAAAAGAGAAATTATTGCAGCCTTAATCACAGCTGCATCATAGACCAGCAACCAGAAAGACAGCCAGACTGGTCTTGGCAATGTACAGCTCTCAGAAAATGGACAGTTCAACTTTTCCTCAGAGGACTTAAAAATCCATCTGGAGTTAAAGAGACTTGAACTAGTGGCCAAACATTTAGAAATAGAATCATCAGAGAGACTGCAGTGTTTAGAGGTCAAAGCAGAATCAGCAGAGAGGCTGGGGCATTTGGGAGATGAAGAAAATGAGAGGCAGAGGCAACATGAAAAGGAAATGCTGACTCTTCACAGGGTCATGGTGGTAATGGGAAGGGGAGTAACTGAACCCCAGAAACAATAAAGGTCAGTACATTTATTCCACAATTTATAGAGGGTGAAAATGTTGATAGTTTTATTCATATATTTAAAAAGGGTTGTAAACAGTATAATGTTGGCCAAGTACTTTGCAATATTTTCATTAATAACTTTCACAAATCCATAGATAATGCTACACTGATCTAGTGTGCGGATGATTCCACAATCATCTGCACAGCAAACTCTCCCACTGAACCCTTCAAAAAACCCAAACAGCCTTCTCCAGTACTGAAACCTGGATGCTAAACAACCATCTCGCTCTCAGTGCTAACAGACAAAAATCATGATATTCTTTCCTTCGAGAAATTTCACCATAGACAAAAGCTCCTTTAAAATAAAATGCCACAATAACACACTAATTGATACTGTACCAGACCAAACTACTTGGAGTCACCATTGATGAACATTTAAAATTTGATATCCCACACAGATCCTTTAATAACCAAGCAGTGATAGCACTACAGGAACTTAAAACAGATTTTAAACTATATGATCCATTTAAATATACAAATAATCAAATAAATGCAAATAACTTTACATTTTATTCAAGTTGTCATAAAATGTGGTCCAGGATCGATTTTTTTCTAATTTCAGACGTATTAATGTATTTTGATCCCTGTGTATCCATACAAGCTCGACATTTGTCGGATCATTCTAGGATCACATTAACTTTCAATAAGGACACTAGACATAATATACGTCTTAGAGGTTATAATTGGTCATTAAATCCATATTTATTAAATAAAGAAGATATAATAAAAGAAGTTCAAGAGACCTTTAATCAGCTATTAGCTAATGTTTCTAAACACCGACATCCGTCTGACAGAGAATGGGCAACGACCAAAGCACAAATAAGAGGATTTTTTTCTTCAAAAGGCTACTTATTATAAGAAAATACAATCGAGAGACACTAAAATTAAATTACTGGATCAGGATTTAATTGGGAATGATAGTACACAAACTGAAACGGAGTTATTAAAGTGTCAGAAGGACCTTTTTTTACTACAAAATAGTAAATTATCATTCTATGAACAGAAAATGCTGGTAAAATACGCTAATCATATACAGACCCCTTCAAAAGCACTAGCGCGTATCATTAATCAATCGAAAATACCTTCTCAAATTTCTGAAATACATTTTAACAATAAAACATACACCAATACTGTAGACATTATGAATGCCTTTGAATTAATATTTTCTCAAATCTATGGTGAACATTAGGAATTAGTTATAAATAAGAATAATAATGACTTTCTGCAGAAGATTATCTTTCCGAAAATTGGTAATGAGTTTCATATGAATTTAGTCAAACCAATTTCCTCAGAGGAGATAACAGATACAATTAAGAATTTGAAGCCTTATAGGACCGGATGGTTTGACTACGGAATTCTACAAAACTTTTAGTGATACATTGGGGAAAAAACTTCCACATGTATTTAACTATATAATTAATAATAAAATTAATGACCGAAAACTATTCTTATACCGAAAGAGAATGCTGATTTGCAAAATCCGGATAACTATAGACCTATTTCACTTTTGAATATAGACATGAAAATTATGACATCGATTTTAGCTAATAGATTGAAGAAGGTAATTAACCTGATAATATCAGAGGAACAAGCTGGTTTTATAAATGGCAGACAAACTAGATATATCGTTATCACTTCATACACTAATTTCTTATGCCACTCATAGAAATTTTAATGCTTATGCACTCATAATTGATAAAAGCTTTTGATAGAGTTAATTGAATTTTTGTTTGATATTTTATCATATTTTAATATACCTCAAGACTTTATTTTAACATTAAAAAAACTATATAATAATCCCTATACAAATCTAGTTATTAATAAAAATCTCAAAAAAGAATACAAATTAGAATGGTACCCGTCAGGATGTCCGTTATCTCCTATATTATTCATTAGAACCATTACTTACACATATCAAAATATATATCTATCATAATGCCCAATAATATATGGTGCGAAAATTTCTATGCTGCTTTTATGGATGATTTAAATATTTATTAAAAGCAGTGGAAACTTTGCAAAAAATATCTAATTACAAAATAATTTAGAAAAACCAAGTTATTTCATTTAAAGATGCCTACACCTTTTACCATTAGTAGGTCAGGTAAAAAAGAAAAAAAAAAAATATGGGTATATTTTTTTTTTTTTTCACAGAGACTTTTAGTGTGATGTATGTTGAATTTGGGAGCATATATTGTGTGATGATTTAAAAAAGAAAAATAATTTGAAATTACCAATAACCAATAAAAGCTCAATTAATAATTAACATGAATCCCAGAATATTATATATATATTTTAGAGTTACTCAAAGTCAATTTCTAGGAAATTCTTCAAACAACTATATCCTATGATAAACTGATGAAAAAAACAGGGGTGGGGTTTTTTAGAGTTTTTTTTTTGTAATTATTTAATAATAAAATGCTAAGAGAATTAAGAGAGTAGTTAACTTGACACAGGTCAGTCTCTAAATGGTCACAAGTGGTTGATTTCTGAATTATAAACATGTTTGCTGGACTGGTATTAATTGTAAGGCATTACCTTTTAAATATGGAACATATCAGGTATATATTATCAGTTACAAAGTCTGTTTAAACTACTAAATCTCTTTACAATATATGATGATTTTTCAACCATTTCATAATATCCCCTTCCTTCATATCTCAATACAAGACATGTTAAGAGAGATCTCCTACAAAGTATTTAATTAAATGAGACAGTTAAAGGATCTATCAATAAGTTATTTTAGTAATAGTAATTTTAAAATTAAAAAGAAAATACTATCCAAATACTGGAAGGAGGAGGAAGAAGATTGAAGATAGTAAAATATTGAAAGCAATTAATAATTACCTAAAAAATCAGTATCTCTCAAAAGTTATTATTTACTCAGTTGATGATATTTATGATATTTAATAACACACGACGTCTCACTCTATATAAATTCAACTCTAAAACTCACCTAAATGCCCATATTGTATAGATCAAATGGCTGACATTTGATATCCACATCCAAAATAGCATTAAAAAAACACCAAAAATGAGGTCTGCTGTACAGACAAAATCGCTATCTAACCACTTCTACCAGACGTACTCTAGCCTCTTCCTACCTGCTCCCATCTCTTATGTGCTGTGCCCCTCTACTTACTCATCTCCAACTTAGCCTAAAAAACAAACTGGAAGCCTGCTATAACAAAGCCTGTAAATTTGCTACTGGCCCAAATACTCTACCCATCACTGCCATTCCCTCCTCTTCCTAAACTGGCTTGAGCGTCCTAATTTCCTGAAATTCATACAACTCACCACTGCTCACAAACTTATATTCCAACCCTCCATCTGCCCTTCTCTTTCATCTATCTTAATCCCTTACTTTCCTAGTCGTATTCTTAGATCTGAAAACCAAAACCTCCTTAAAATCTATAAACCCCTTCGCCCACCTGGCCAATTAGTTCTATCACACTCCTTAGTTAAACTATGGAACCCCCCCCCTTCTGCTATACTCATAACCAGTCTAATTTCAAATCTCTGCTCCAGTCTTACCTTACCTCAGACTGGGACTGTTCCTGCTCCCTTCCCACCTAAATTGCATTGTCATCTTTTTCAAACCTCCCTTCAATCTCATCTACTATCACCTCTGGTCACTAACATTATTGTTAGAACAAACACTAAACTTGTACAAACACAATATGAATTGCACTTTTAATTATATTATCTGTATTACTTTTGACTTTATCTATATTTTAACATTTGTGTTTTTTTTAAGCGTATGCTCCCTGAGTTTGTATTTGTATTTTAAATTGTATATTTATGTTTTTGTATACTGTGTATTCCGCACTTTACTTATGTTATATTCTGTTAACTGCTTTTGGAGCTTTAATCCCTGGGCCTCCACTGAAAATGGGCTCTGCTTGGCCCGGTGAACTTCCCTGGTCATCAAACTGGAAATAAATAAATAAAAATAAATAAGTAAATAATGTTGACAAGGGCTCTGGGTACAGTTCCTGACATCCTTATTCCATGGTAAAGCTGTAACTGCGGTTTCTAAATTGTCTGATTCTGATTACTTAAATTATAATACAGTTAAAAATTGTTTATTATAGTGTTTTAAGCTAACACCCGAGGCTTATAGAAAAAAAAAAGTTTTGTGAGTATAGACACAAGGTAGTTGAATGTGTGTGTGATTATATTGCTGAGTTAAGTACTTATTTTTATATGTGGGTGAATGGGTTTCAGGCCACCCCTTTTGAAAAGCTGGCAGACATTTTGGTGAGGAAACAAGTCCTTAGCACTTTGCCTGAGGACATGAGAATCTGGTTGGTAGACAGAGAATACAACACCACAGATGTGTTGGGAAAAAAGGAGACCTATACCTAACAATCACTGCACAGGAAAGGGATACCCAGTGCTGAACATGGGTCTAAGAGAACCCATGGTGGGTAGCCTAAAATGCCCCAACAGAGTCCACCAGTAACAGGGGAAGCCACTAGTTCAGGTACATGGCCAGAATCAAGGGTTAAATGTTTTAAATATAATCAGTGGCGCCATGTAGCATATAGATGGCAACAGAGGCAAGGTGGGGAACAAAAGGTAGGGGAGCCAGCAAGTAGGAATGACAGAATGCCAGCAGTAAGTTTTCTGGAGACAACAAGGGTACAAACCTAATACAAGATGTTATAGCCTATCTTAGTAGATGGGAAACAGGCCACTGCTAAGAAATACATGGCCTTTGGGCTAACCATTGTGAAGCCTGCAATGGTTAAACAGGAGCAGTACTTGCTTGGACAGTCTATTGCAGTCAGAGCTTTAGGAGAGACTCCATTCCAAATATCTTTGGCTAGGGCTCATCTTGACTGGGAGGGTGGAAAAGGAAGCAAGCAAGAAAGTGTGCTTCAAGATATCCCTGCAGATGTCCTGATAGGGAATGATTTTGTTAATACAGTACATTATGTGCATTCAGTGGCACACAGTCAGGCTTGGAAACAGGCATGTGGGTCTGGCAGCCTGGGGGGGCAAACAGACTACATACTTGAAGCCAGGACTGGTGAGGTGGCTACTTCAGGGAAGGGAGCTATCCCATAGCAGTGAGACTGAAGGTGCACAACAGCTGCTTGTGGGTACTGATGTTCCCTTGGATAGAGTGACTGCAAGGGCAGAGGTGAATAGTAGCAGCCAGGCTGACAGTGAGCCACCGTTGTCAGAGGATACCAGAGAGTGGACCCCTGAGGGAATGCTAGAAGGTGAGGTAATACAGCAGTTGGTAGTGCTCAGAACCTACCATCCAGCACTTCTTGCCATAGCCCTTGATATTCCCTTTGCAGGTCATATGGGCATAAAGAGTACCAAGAGACGTATTATGCAGAACCTTTATTGGCCTGGGATTTTCCAGGGATGTAACAGGGTACTGCAGGAGCTGTGAGCAGTGCCAAAAAGTAGGCAAGGCAGGAGACAAGAGGAAAACTTCCTTGATGCCTTTGTCTGTGATTGAGGAGCTGTTTCAGAGGGCAGCTATGAATATTATGGGGCCTCTGACTACTCCAAGTTCCACAGGGAAGACGTATATCCTAGTGGTAATAGATTATGCTACCAGATACCCTGAGGCGGTGGCTCTGTCCTCTGTTGAGGCAGAAAAGGTGGCAAATGTTGTGTTAGAGATTTTCAACAGGGTAGGTTTCCAAAAAGAAATACTAACAGAGGGGCCAATTTCATGTCAAACCTGCTGGCTTGTCGGTGGGAGCCCTGTAGGGTGAAATACATAAAGACCACCCCTTACCACCCTCAAACTAATGGTCTTGTAAAAAGGTTAAACTCTACACTAAAAACCATGCTACAGACATTTGGAGACCAGTTTAAGAGGGAGTAGGTCAAATATTTGCCCCATCTGTTGTTTGTTTACAGAGAGGTGCACCAGGAATCCACAGGTTTCTCACCTTTTGAGTTGCTATATAGACATAGGGTGAGGGGACCTCTAGATTTGATTTATGATGAGTGGGATGGTGAGTGGAAATCCCACAAAGAGTCTGTTGTGGTATATGTCCTAAACCTCAGGACAAGACTCAGACAACTCATGGCCTGGGCCAAGGAGAACCTGGCAGAAGCCCAACAATGAGAAAGGTCTGGTATGACAGGAATGCTCGAGCCAGAGAGAATACTATGGGCCAACAGGTTATGATTCTCCTTCCTGTCTGACACAACAAGCTGCAGGCAGCTTGGGAGGGGCCCTTCAAAGTGATGAGGAAGGTCAGTGATGTTAACTACATGGTAAAACTGCTTAAGGCAGGAGGCAGCAGCACAAACTGTATCATGTCATTATGATGAAACCTTACCATGATAGGGAGGCCCTGGTGCTAAGTATTTGCAGTAGAAGGCAGGGGGAGTCTGAGGGGGATCTATGGCTACAGGGAGCCAGCCAACAAAATCCAAAGTTACTATGGTGGAGCCTAGTGTTGCAGGCATAATAAATGACAGTGCAACACTGTAATAGGGGTCAGGAATGCCAAGGCAGCTGGAACCTTAAGACAGGGAATGGGATAATGTATTCCCAGATAGGTTCATCACTCTCAAGCAATGCTTCTCAACGGTCATTTGAAAAACTAGTTTGAGTCTTTGAAGGGGAAAAGAAGTGTGACAAAAGGAGATACTGCCGCAACAGCTAGTTGGAATTTTGTAAATGTGGAACTTTTCTCCCCAGGCCTCCACTGGAAAAGGACCTGTGTCCAGTTGAAATTTCCCCGTAAACAAATGTAATAAATAAGTAAATATATATCATTGGTGAATATTAAAATGATTTATACAAGATGCTTGTGTTATAAATGTATTAGAACTGTATGTCATATGTATATCAAACTGCTCTGTACAGATGTTTGCGTTGAAAAGGTATTTATAAAGTGCTATGTTTAAAATGTATACACAGTTTGCCCTACTGGAAGAAAACAGAAATGTGGCTGCACTATTTTAACTGTTAAATGTAAATGCTTAACAGAAGAAACTGGAGAGTTAACCTCAGTCCAGCAAACTTTAAAAAAAAATCTGAATTTAATTACTTTATAGGCTATCTCAAGTTTTCAATGCAGCTAGAGACGCACAGTCTGTACTAGGAAGCGTTCTGTATTGTCTTTGTAGTGAACTAATTGCTGCTTTTGAAGCATGAAGGAATCCAACTGTTTTATGACTTACAGAATCTGTCAAAGACCTGAGCAAAAGCCCTTGTCTGTATATTTTTACAGGTAGATGCTAAATACTGCCAGCTTAAGCAATGGGGGGGGTTTACCTGAGAACTAGAAGTCAGATGACAAGAAATGTTGTCATTCTGCAAGCTTTCCCAGCAGTAATATTTTAGATATTTATTTGAGAAGTCTTTTAGTGAGACAGAGCATTCTGCATTATACCTTGGACCTGACAACAACAAGATCCACTCACCAAATCTGCCTTGTTCTAATAGTAAGTTACTAGGGAATAATATAATTCTGTTAGATACTGTCAGACTATAGAGAAGCTTAGCTTAGATGTTGTTTATCTTTATTAGTGTGAGCCTGTACTGCAATGTTATTTTAAATATTTCCTGTGGTTTTAAACTCTCATGCCACTATGAATGTATACTTAGTATTGTCTTGTTCTTTTATTATTTATTATTAAATATATATAAACCTTTCTTCGTGGCTGATCTGTGTAGAGATATTTAATTTTTGAGAGTACTTGCATATTTATTTGGTGACACTGTGTGGGCCACTCCTAATAGCCTTGCTCTTGGTCAAATTACCATTTGTATTAATATTAATGTTACACAGTAAAATTTGTCACCCTTTGTTAAGGGCCTTAAAGTATCTGTCTAGGAGTGATTGGTGCCTGTGAAAACTACCTTAAATTCTAGGTAGAAGCGAGCACAGCTAGCAAACTTGTGCCAGCCACTCCCAGGTGTGTGTGTGTGTGTGTGTGTGTGTGTGTGTGTGTGTGTGTGTGTGTGTGTCTGTGTGTGTGTGTGTGTGTGTGTGTGTGTGTGTGTGTCTGTGTGTAAATCAAACCTCAAAGAGTGTGTGTGTCAGCTATTTGGGCAGGGACATAAAGCACTGGTTGGACAGAGAGGGTGATGGTGGTCTTGGCTTGGTCACTCAGGTGAGATCTCAACTCTATAGCTGTGCCACTGGGGAGTCTTATTGGGGATCTGAAGAAGAGGAAGAAACCATTGTACTTGATGCAAAAAGCTGCATCTGGAAATACTGTGTGTGTGTGTGTACCTGTTATCCTCTCAGTGAACACCCCCCACTGTTTCCAGTGGTGGGGATTGAGGCTTCTTGATTACCGGTCCAGTGGAGGGTCATTGCATTCACACATTAGTTTAATTATTTTTCCTGCTTCCACTATCCTAACTTTAACTTGGACCAAGTATTTAGGTGAAAAAGCAAAATAACTTTAGTTTAATTAACATTGAATTATTTACTTCTGTTGTTGATTTCATTTATAATATTCATTATTATTCCCAACTCAGCTGAAATAGGATGTGGGCTTATAATTTAGTATATGTTTATTAAAGGATCATTTTATGATAATAATATCCTAATACTGATGAAATAACTTGTAGTGTCATTAATAAATAATAAAATAAAAGTATTGGGCTGGATTCATGATGGCTTGCACGGAGTCTAAGAGTAGAGTAAGACTCCATGCAGCCATCATGTCTGACGAGCGATCCAAGAACAGTCTGTAGGGGCGCGTAAGAGTGCTCCTAAAACTGCTCTTACACGGACAGGGCTGGGACATGCAAATCACCTCAATTGCAGGTGAAAGGCATACAAATGAGGTAGATTTGTGATTCAGGAAACCCGAACCTATCCGAGTAAGAGCAGTGTTATTTGCAGAAATAAACTCAGTTGACAACTGAGTACCATTCTGCAAATAGCAAAACGGAGCCATGACAGCTCCAAATAAAGGTTGCATCCAGTGCAGGAAGCATGCCAATGGCCAAATATACGGCCATTGGAAATGTTCACTGATGCTAAATTAAAATAATTTTTTTTTCGCCGATTTCTGATGTTTAAGCATAGCACCGCGCAAACGGGCTGTGCTCTAAAAACCAGAATACTACAAATTAAAACCCACAAATGTAGATTTTATTGAAAGTGGTAATGTACAATGCAAGGGAATGGCAGGCTGAAGACAAGATGGCCACCGAATAGAGGTTGCTAAGGGGGGAAGCTCAGTCTAAGACATGTAACCAAGCATTAGTAGGCAATCCTATGTAAATGAGTGTTAGGATAGTGAATCGCTAGTTTACATAGCAAATGAGCACAGTCAGTGGAGTGTAGGAGTAGGATATGGGGAGTAACAGAGTACAAGATAGGTGACATCATGAGGGGGGTATGTATGAGAGAAGTGAAGCTCATTGGAGCAGAGTGGCATGTGTCTGCTGTCATTTAGACATCATTGAAAGAGGTGTGTCAACAGGTAGGCTAGGTTAAGCCAAGAAATGGAAGGTGTATACCATGGATAACACCAAAGTTTATTGCTGAGCGTGCATGCGTGTTTGTGTGCCCCTGTAAACCCGAGTAAGACAGAGTGCGTGCGTGTAAGCATGAGTGTGCACATTTAAGCTGGAGTAAGCATGTATAAGGCTGTTTAAAGAGTTGTAAGCGCATTTGCGCTGGTGTGTGCGCGTTTTAACCCGAATAAGCAAGTTTTAGTCCGTGTAAGCATGTGTGCGCGCATCTTAGTTGCTGTGCTTGTGTTTGCGCTTGTGTGTGCAGCTCTCCCCCCTGAGGAAACAGAAAGGAAAAAGGAAGCACAACAAATAGTAGGAATCTACCAGGGAGTACTAGCAGAGCTAGCAGGTGAAAACTATCAAAATCAGGCAATTACACAGGCAGTACACTAGCCCAGTCCAGCCTAGCACTTAAAACTCTGCAAACAACAGTTCATCATGTTTCTCACAAGAGACACTGCAGTAAGCTAATAGAAGTGAAAACTGAAACAAAGATATGTTAGGGGCTGCCATTGTTGTTATAAGGAGACATATGCAACATGCTGAGGGTAGTGACAATGGAAATGCTGCTGGACAACCCACAGTGAGGAGATGGAGAAGAGTGTACAGGCCCAGGGTAACCTACCAGGGGCTACATGAGCTGGAGATAGTGGAGCACTATAAAGTGGACAGAGACCTCCTGCAGCAAATTGTTGAACTGTGCAGGCCACGCCTCACACACAGAACCAACAGAGGGGAACCCATCCCAGTGAAAACCAAGGTATGTGTTGGCCTAAGAATATTAGCAACAGGTACCTTCCACAGACCAACTGGTGATATGATGGGGATATCACAGGCATCAGCATCCAGGGTACTACACCAGTTCCTGGATGCCATGTCAGCACATGTCGGTGATCATGTATATTTCCCCAATTCCCGTGAGGTGTTGGCCAGCAATGTGCATCTCTTCCAGCAAATAGCGGAATACCCTGAGGTAGTGGGAGCAACAGACTGCACGCACATATGCATCAAAGCACCAGCCGGTGAGTGGGGTAGGGTCTACTTCAACCGCAGGGGCTTCCCCTCCATCAACTGCCAGGTCATGTGTGATGTCCAGGGCATAATACTGAATGTGTGTGCAGGCTGCCCTGGAAGCTACCATGATTCCCATATCTGGCATCTGACGCAGCTGTACCAGACATTTGCCAATGCGGACATCCCACATGGTCACCTAGTGGGGGATACTGGCTATGCACTGGAAACAGAAACGCACACACACCTGAACAGGAATGCCATAATGAGGCACACCCACAAACACGTAATGTAATAGAGTGTGTGTTTGGGCTGCTCAAGTCATGGTTCTGGTACCTGGACACATCTGGTGGAGCCTTGCAGTACTCACCAACTACATGTTCCCAAATTGTCATGGTATGTGCTATGCTACATAATATGATCCTGCGAAAACAGCTGCAGCAGGACCAGCATAGGCCTGGGCCAAACAGCCCCCCACCATTGCCAAGGCCATTACAGGCAGAGCGTGACTCGGAGGAGGAACAACCTGAGCCTGCCCCAGTAGGCAGAAGGAGGCATGCCCAGTATACTTTGGCCTTGGCAAAGAGGCAGCACATAGCACATACACTGGCTCAGTAGAAACTCTGGAAATGATACCCCTCTCCAACTCACACATAAAGTAAAAGGGATGCCTAAGTTGACACTACCTGCTTCCAAACATGTGCAGGGAGTGTAGTATGTGCATCCGACATAGGCAGCCCTGCAGCACCACCTAAGGCATGAATGCCATGTGTTAAGCAATATAAAGCAGTGCTAAACAGCAATTACCACCTTGTAGTATATGCAAACAAAATCGCACTCAGCAACTAGCACAACTGTGGTCAATGTTCAGTAATATTGGGCAACGTCCAGCAATGTTGGTGAATATTGAGCAATGTCGGACAAGCCTGGACTAAGTAGGGCATAGCTGAACAAAAGCCAACATGCTCATATTTGCTTAACAGGCCCTTAAGCAGTGTGGTCTGCTCAGTATGAAAATATAAATCAGTGATGGGCATCGAACACAGGATACTGTGCACTATAGCCAAAGTACTGAACCACTAAACCACTAAACCATGACAGTATTGCAGTGGTCCACCTGTATGACGGAATGTTGATAAGTCTATGCAAAGTATTCCATGGAAACCCTGCAGGCACAGCATAATCCTTGTTGAGTTATGACACAAAGGTGAGTCATGCAGTGAGAACAGAACCTGACTTCCAACACACACAGTATAAATGTTAATACTGGTCATGTTCGCACACATCAGCAAATGTAGTGGACCTGAGATAGCAACATACTGAAGGGTCACACTGGGCATGCTCACACACTTGAATAAATGAGACAAATGTCAGGCAACAAGCATGTAATGTCAGAACTGGGCATACTCACACACTTAGTCCATGTCTGAGTACAGCAGTGGGCCACGCATATCTGGCAGTTGCATGTGTTAACCTAGAAACCTGTCACTATACAGCAATCAGCCCTGTGCACACAGTTATATGACAACAGACACATCTATAATATAGTGGAACCCTGTCATAATCAAATATGTTCTGCAGATACTGAAGTTCTTCACTGAAACAGGTAAAGCAAAGATGATAAAGACCTGCAAACAGTATCAGAAATAAACATTGTGCATCTTGAACATTAGCATAGGTTCAGAGGTCGATACTAGGCTATCTGCCCTAGGGCATGTACAAGCCTAGCCAGAGTGCGTTTGGCATTCGCAACCCTGTCAGATTACTACACTGTGTGTATGAATAGTAGGTCACACAAGATAGCCCATGTACATTTATGCTAGTGTGCCTCTGTCTAGCAGGGAAACAGAAGATATCCCAGGAGTAAATATACAATCACCCATACAGTCGTCAAGATGTCTCCAGTAGGTGGTCAGTGGGTGGCTCTGCCTATGTGAAACTGGGATTATATTCTGTAGTGAGTGGAGCCTCTGAGATAAGAATCTGTCCCTCCACAATATCCTATTAACATCTGTGCTGAGGTATTCATCCCTGCAGTGTGTAGCTCCAAGGGAGTTGGATATCCTGAGGTGGAGCATGTCCAGTAATTCTGGTTTGGGTATAGCTGTAAACAACAGGCACACATCATATCTGAGTAGGTGGTAAGAGACTGAGTAGAGCTGGAGTTACTGCATCTGAACTATTTAGGGCATCTGTGTGAGTCCCTAGATCTGCTTGGTGAGGACCGTCCGTGGCCAGTACAGTTGCTGCAGGTGTCAGGTAAGGTATACCCTAAATGTGGCACTGTAACCAAGCATGGATGTGATGAGTATAGGGGCACAATGACCTCACTCGATCTAGATGTGACACCATATGGGATAAGGTGGCACACATAGAAGGTGTGTCCAACCACCTTGGCAACGTGAATGTTAAAGGCGACAGTACGAACAAGTGATGTCCCCAAACCCCTAACAACTCCTACCATATGTAATGGAGTACTACCTATGTGGTAATGTGTGGGCATATTGTTACTCCCAAAGGGGATGACTATGCAACTAATGGCATTTAGCTGTAGGCCATGGCTCAGGCACCAGTCATCCATCTCTGTGAGACCCTGATTGAGTATGCATGTGGCAGCTGGAGAGTTGATCATGGCACCCAGTTTGCAGTCAAGTCCAAACATGTTCAGCCATATTCCCCCGTGATAGCCTGTACGTAAGACAAATATATACTGAACAAGAGAGATCCCAGGACCAAGCTGTGTGGGATGCCATGTGTAACTGGTGTATAGTCAGACATGGCACCTGCAATCCTGACCATGTGGGTGCTATCCCTGATCTAGGTATCAATCCATTGTGTGAGATATGTGTCCAAATTGACGCTGGTGAGCCTATGCATAATGGCCCAGTGGGTTATTCTGTTGAATGGTTTTGCAAGGTTCAGGTAGGCTGTGTGGATAGCCGTCCCTATATCAATAGACCTGTTAGCCATTTCAAGAATACCTACAGGTTCAAGAGGCTAGATCTGCCCACAACAATGCTGAAATGAGTAGGACACAGTGTCTGTAGGTTCCCGATGTCTATGTGTAGGAGTTCTACGACAATATGCTCCATAGCTTTGCAGAACAGGCTACATAGGCTTATAGGGCAATATTGTCTGTGGTCCGTTGTGGCACCAACTCTGTGGAGCGGGACCACTGTCCCAGCATGCTATTCCTTGGGTACATATCCTGTGGTAACTCGGATATTGAACAGTGATGTAATGTGAAGGTTGCGTTTGTCATGATGCTCGTTTATGATGCAGGCTGGGACACCATCTGGTAACATTGATACTGTGATGTACGCTGTGGGGAGGGCAGCACTCACCTGTTACTGTGTGATGTCAGGGAGGCTATACTCTGTTGGGATGGATAGTTGCTCCTTAGGGGGGATCTGTGGTAGACATCTGCACTGAACCTGTTTGCCAGGATGTAGGCAATGCCAGTGGGTTCAGGGTAGGTTTAGTCAGTATGCAGTAACTCACAGCATATCAGTGAGTGTCCACCCAGGTTCCTGACATAACTGAAGAAGGCCGCGTGATAGTCCTACGTGTCAGGTGCAATTGTCTGGTAGAAGCTGCCCTTAGAAAAGTCCATGAGTGATTGTAGCTATCTGCTAGTACAGATCACAGATGCCTTCCCAGTCTGGGATTGTGCTCTACCATGTAGTAGCGTCCTCCTGATGTTGTACAGCTTATTAATGGCTGGGGTCTACCAGACAGGTCCCCTGCCATTGTAGTAGTGGGTCTTGTTGTTGTTTGGAATAGCACAATCCATGCAGTCCACTAGGTGTCCATAGAATGTGTATGTAAAGGATGCAGCAGTGTGAGCCGTATATGCCATTGTCTCAGGATCTCTAAAGGATACCACCTTGCTTTGGTGAAGTGAGATGTTGGCTCATGAGAAGTTCACCAAGATTACCCAGGATGGGTGTGTGGAGGGTATATGCATGTCCTGTGAGATACATGTATGTTCTGACCTTACCAATGAGGGGCATATCACTGGTGTGGAACATAGAGTCCCCATGTTGGTGATGAGCAGGTCCAATATGTATTTCCCCTTGTGGCTGTGCTGACTGGTTGTGCCAAAGCATATGAGTACACAAATTGTAGTGACTGTTGGGTGAGGTTGTCGGGGCTTGAGTAGTATCCCCAGTCAATATGTATGTATATGAAGTCACACAATATAGTGGTGTCTGTGGAGACCTTCATATTCTCCATAGTTCCCACAAAAGCCAAGTGTGGTTCCTGAGTTTGGGAGTGTGTTCTGTAGCAGGCAACAAACTGAAAGGCAGTATTGCACAATGGTAGTTGTATATGTATGGTCTGTGATGCTTTGTGCAGTGCTACTAACCTGGAGGTGTGTGTATCTGTGATGTATATGAATACTCCCCCTAATTGTGTTGTCTGTTCCAAGTCTTGTTGTCAGACAGCATGGTATGAAACATAACCTGGTAGTGCTGGTGTGCATAAGCAAGCCTAAACCAGGTGTATGTCAGTGCACAGATATTGCTCTCCTCCATACTGAGGAGAGTCCTGAGTGGCTACAATATGAGGTTAACACAACTGTTATTGAGCAGCATTACACTTAGTTTCATTTAACCTGTAATGTCTATGGAGGTGGGCTTGTCTTCTGAGCCCTGCTTAAAAAAGGCACTCTGGTGGTAGCAAGAGCCTTAGCCAGCATACCAAAGTCCAAGGGTGACAGGTGCAAGCTGTCCATAGTGAAGCTACGTGGCATTTTGAGCATGTCACCATACACTGACAGACACTGTATCCCCTATGAATGAAACAAATTTGTTAGCCAACTGTTAAATGTGATATGTGTGTCCGTATACTGTGATATCATAATTGGTGGGTGTAAGATGCTAGACAAGGTCAGGGTCATACTGGCTTGGGCTACATGATCAGAGTGTACCTCCATGTATCATGTCATGTGGTCCAGGGAGTGAAGTCTGAGGTTACACACACCAGCATTGACAATGATGGTGCCAGTCTTGTACTTGCTATGGAGTGACCTGACTGCCTGTGTTATGTGGCAGATCCTGGCACCCAACAGACAGCCCAAAGTGACTATTCCCTTGTCAGGGCTGGTGAGTGGTACGTCAGTGTGTCTGAACATAAGTGTCGCCTATTACAAGTGTATTAGGTGTGTTGTTTAGCCCGAAGGGCAGTGACTGTGTGGCACACTGACATTGTGAACTTAGTGATATGTGGGTATTGTAGTGGGGTAGCAGGTGTGTGTGTGTCTGCTTTGGAGGTCTCTGCTGCTTAGGTAGAGTACATTTACAGCATCTGAGTATGTCAATGTGTGCTAATGTGGTCTGAGTGCTGTTGCTAGAAGATATGTGAGACTGATATGTGGTGTGTGTGGTTACCTTCACCACCTGATAGACTGTGCCAGTCATGGGTCGAGAGAGTTCAGCTCCCTGTATGTCTATATAGGTGCATCTCACACATATATCTGAGTTTGTCGGGAGGAGGTGAGGGTTGTCTGTGTACATGAGGCAGATGTGACATTGTGCCAATATCACAATATCCACCAGCTGGACTGAAGAGTACACAGAAAACCAACCCCTGGACATGCCAGGATATTATCATGACATACTCTGTAGCCTGATCACAAAGGATCAGTAGGGTATTAAGCGTGTAAGAGTATAACAGGGATTAGTGCTCATGTTCTTTAGTGATTTGTAAAGAGGAGCTGAGAAAGAGTCCAGACTGAATCATGACACCTCCTTCAGCTATGTCATAAATATCAATGTACACACATATATGTCCTGAGTCAGGGCCAACTGTACCTGAGTGTCAATGCCGACATCATGACAGACAGGCCCATATGTACATACCCATCCTCCACTGACAATAGTCCACATCATCATACCAGGAGATATCACATGTAGAATGGTTGAGCAGCTACCCCCACTGCCAAAAGCATGGCAGCAGGTGGAATACATTGATTCCCAATATGTGTCATGCACAAACTACAGAACAAACAGATCATGCACCTGAACAGTCAGTGGAGCCGCACCCCCTACACAGGATGTGGAACCGTTGAATGTGTCACAACTACATATGGCACTCCCCACAAGTGTTGGTGCACAACAAACTATGGTAAGTCAAGTCCAGTACACCTATGAGGTCTGATCTGCAAGGTCATGGAGTCCATCATGGTTGCAGTCATAAACAGAATTATTGGAAGCTGACACACACACAACCCTACCAACTGTGGTATGTTCATGTGCGGATCATGGTTCCCAAACATGCTAGACTGTTTGCAAGGCAGCCACCCAGGACATACATCAATGAACACATCTACACATGTGTCACATAGACTTTGAATAGCCCTTTATCAACATCCCAGACACATGTAGTATCCACAAAACCAAGAAGCTGTGCATAAATATGTGTTGACATATGACAGAATGTCAATGTGTCCACAGATAGATCACACAAGGTAAGGATACTGAGGTCATGTTCAAGCTGTTGACACCTGCTGACCCACGTAGACCATTCCTGGAATGGCATAAAACAAAGTGTACACACATCACCATGTCCAGTCTGATGATGTCACCATCCTACAAACACTGCAGGAGAAGGCAACCAACCAGTAAAGTCAATAGCGTGCCGTGTTAGTGCATCTCTCTCTGGTATCATAACATAGTTAGGTAGGGGTTTGAATCCTGCAAATAGTTAGTGTGTATGTGTGCAATTGTCTTTGAAAGGAGTGCCCTTTTTGGAGACTGTGAAAACACACAAAAAGCAGTACATTCCTCTTTGGAAAGTCTGATGATGTCACCATCCTACAAATACTGCAGGAGAATGGAAATTAGCCAGTAAAGCAACTAGCACACCGTGTTAGTGCACCTCTCTCTAGTATCATAACGTAGTTGGGTAGGGGTTTGAATCCTGCAAAGGGTGTGGGTGAGCAGCGGGTGTGTGTATGTGTTCAGTTTCCTTTGAGAGGTGTTCACTTTTTGGAGACTGGGAAAACTCAGTAAAGGAGGTACATTCCTCTTTGGAAAGTCTGATGATGTCACCATCCTACAAATACTGCAGGAGAAGGGAAACCAGCCAGTAAAGCAAAGAGCATGCTGTCTTAGTGAGTCTCTCTTTAGTATCATGACATAGTTAGGAAGGGGTTTGAGTCCTGCAAACAGTGTGTGTGTGTGTATATGTGCAATTGTCTTTGAAAGGAGTGCCCTTTTTTGAGACTGTGAAAACACGCTAAAAGAGGTACATTCCTCTTTGGAAAGTCTGATGATATCATCATCCTACAAATACAGCAGGAGAAGGAAAACCAGCCAGTATAGCAAATAGCGCATCATGTTAATGCGTCACTTTCTAGTATCATAACATAGTTAGGTAGGGGTTTGAATCCTGCAAATGCTGACTGTGTGTGTGTCACTGTTGGTCAACACAGCATGGGTTTTGCTTTTACTATGGTATGACATAGTATGATGACAACAGTAAGTGCATTGCAGACATCAGGTATCTGTGTGGCAAATATATATGTGTACATGTCCCCTCAATCACTACATAAGTGTGAAGACTGCATACTACATGAATACATTTGTTTCCATTGACAGGTTGTGCCGCTGCTACTCAGATCGTAGGTCACATATGTATGTATGTGACATGGCCGTCCACTGTCGTGTTCTGTGGCCAAGGATATCTGTGGCACACACACCCATGACAGTTACTTAAGAGTAGTGTGAGTGAGGGTATATGCCTGGGGTATATGTCAGACATGGTCATACACAACAAAGTCTGCCAAGAATGGACAGTCTTTATAGGTGTACGACTGCCTTGTGCATATGCCTTCAGGTCTCTAATGTCTGTGATACACCTTCGGACTCCACAATACCTATGGATATGTGGATACCAAGGGACACATGACATAACATGAGTCTGTATGTACACAATGATACCCGACATACATGTTGAGGGCTACCACCGGTGTGGTACTGACAGGATAGTATGTATAGTACATGAGGATGACTATGCCATAGTCGGCTTACTGCTATACAGCATGTATCACACAACAGGTATCTGTCTGTAAGATACCCTTGTGTAGGATATGCGTCCCATCCAGGGAATGCATTGTAGGCCATTCCATGCATTCCCAGATTTGGATGGACACATCCCTAGTGTGTCTGCATGTACCTAAGGGGGCTATATAACACACAGGTGTGGTCACAGTAATGGGTGGCGGTCATCACCACTGGTTAGTGTTATAGTGTAGCACTGGAAGGATTCAATTGATGCTGGGTTCCCTACTACTGTGTGTCATTTGTCAGGACATCATCCATTGATTGCTTATAGTCATGCTGTTGAGGTTGTGTATACTACCAGACTGCAAATCATTGACTGATATTAACGGTATCACCCGCAGCATAGTGTCAACCCATGTCATACACACGTCTACCCATGTTAGTACATTACCGTAGTAGAATGCATACTGGTCATTGAAAGATACAATGGGATGTTAATAATGTGTACGACAGGGTATGCCACATGTCCCATGTGTCCACTATGCATGTACATCCAGTGTGCACCCACCATGTTCAGAGATGTACACTTGCTAATCTGTACTGCACACATCACACACATACTGTCCACTCGCTAACACATGCTGGCAACATGTCACACATCAGCCAAGTGGCACATGGGTGGATAATACATACTCAGACCTAACAGTGGTGTAAACAATGCTACATTGACAATCAGAGCTTTGATGTATAATGTCTGCTCAGATATACCTACAAGGATGTAGTTAGACTTCCTTGTTGACAACTCGCTACTATAGCTACACTGCTATAGTGTCACCCTGTGCATCAGCACCACCTTAGCCTGTCCCTCCATTGATAATGCAGATGACAGGAGGCGGCACAGGTATCATCATATGCATGGGGCCTTTTGTTGTTTGCCAGAGCCTGACATTGACCCAGCCAATCGACATGTCTGTGTGTGTGTGTGTGTGTGTGTGTGTGTGTGTGTGTGTGTGTGTGTGTGTGTGTGTGTGTGTGTGTGTGTGTGTGTGTGTGTGTGTGTGTGTGTGTGTGTGCGTGTTTGTGTGTGTGTGTGTGGGACAACAGTACAGCATGGGCCAATGTTGATGTAATGTGTGTGTGTATGTGTAAGCCCTAGTTGTTTGCTTAATGTGTGTGTGTCCTGTGCACCATCACACACAGGTATACATACCATGGCTGCGTGTGTTATCTGTGTGTCACATGGATTTCCATGTTTGATTGCA
The DNA here is from genome assembly GCF_019279795.1 of Protopterus annectens. Taxonomy (NCBI): domain Eukaryota; kingdom Metazoa; phylum Chordata; order Ceratodontiformes; family Protopteridae; genus Protopterus; species Protopterus annectens. Next base: position 26,130,932 of record NC_056747.1, read on the forward strand.
GTGTCTGTGTCTGTAGCAGATAATTGTGGACACAGGTGTAGCACATGCATGCTATGTACACACATGGGATGAGTGGTGCATGTATACGTGATGGGATACCAATCCTGGACATGGCCATTGTAACAGTATGGGGTGTAGTACCATTAGCCATCATCATCATGCATCATGTGGTCACTCAAGGCCACTAAAGTGTGCTAGACCACCGCCTAGTATGCTGTGCCTGAACCGCAGTACCGTGGCTAAGTTCACAATTACACAGCCATGTTGCACAAGGGTGTGTGAGGTGTCCAATAGGGAGCATTGCCTAACATGACTGTGTTATGTGTTGAGGAGTGTTGCACAGCCCCATGCTAGGCCCCTACCCCTCAGGTATAGTATATGTGGTGTGTGGATGACATGTGGGATACTGAAGTGTGACCTGGCAGCGGGTGTCTGGTTACACTATGTGTAGCATGTTGAGGTGTACTGCGTATAACACACATGTTATGTTGTGTACATGTGTGTCAGCTATGCCTATCCAATGTGCAGTACAGTGTTGCCACATTTGTGTCTGATGCTCTGTGCATTGCATGTGATTGAGGCAGCTACTGACATTACTGAGATGTTTCACGTCTCACAGCAAACATGCACAGCATGCATTATGCGTAGGTGTGTTATGTGTACATGGCCTACACCTCACCTATGGCATGCACAGTTCAATACCAAGTTTAAAGTGTTAACACACTCACCAGCATGTAACGTCTGCCCTGCTGTCACACCAGAGCGACCTGCAGAATATGACACAGTTTGTCAGTGGCCACAACTGTGGCATTGCTACTGTGAGTGTGCTAAACTACAGTAGAACAACAGGCATAGTTGTACAGATACTATTTAAATTATCAGTATTGCACACAATAGGCAGCACAACTGCTAAACACAGTACACATCTCACACATGCATAATCTAACAATACAGGTAACAGTAGTCTACAGCTAGGGCATGTTACCTGCACGCTCCATGTCACCATGCTGGGTGGCTCCGGCCTCCATGACGACACATGTGTGATGTTGTTGTTGCTGTAGGCCAGGAGCCACCACACTTAGCAGCAGTTCCTCCACTATGGTGAGGGGGGGATGTATGGCCACCCCACCACCTGTGGCAAGCTGTTGTCTGTGGATATCAGATGCACACCGCTGGACATGTCTAATTAAATCACTGCAGTGATGGCGTACCTGCTCATATGTCCGGTTATGCATGCCTATGTCATTTACCTGACGAACAAGTTCTTGCCACAGTGCAGTACGCTCCTGCTGGTGCTGGCTGGCCCTGGAAAACAGCAGGTTATAGTGCTGAACCAGGCTGTGGTGGATTTCCTGTTCCTCTGCAGCAGTGTAGCAGGGGTTCCTGTGATGAGCCATAAGCCTGGAAGACAAGTAAACGATATGTGTGAGCAAGTCATGTGGCACACAACATTATAAAGTACAGATATCAGTTAACTGTCACATATAGCATCTGTTTGTCTGTCAGAGGATACACACATTCAATACCACATATCAGTGCTCAGCCCACAACTGGCTGACAGTGCCTGCCACACTCCATATGACACACCAGTATACACCCGTACCCAGCTCACTGTTTGGGATCCAATGCACAGCCTTGCCAGGGGGATACATATCAAGGTAATGCATGCAGAAATATGTCATCCATTGCAATGAATGTGAAGTACAGTTACAGTATAACCAGTAACCCACCCTAGTCATTGATATCATACCCCTACCTACCATATGTGCACAGTTGTTAATATAGCTGGCATACTGCTGTAACAGAGTATACATGTTGCTAGGTACACACGCAAACCCTGCATCACACATGTGATTGCGGACATGGTTCAGGCATCATTACACACACATCAGACATTCATACAACACACAAATGTATGCTAACACAGATGAGCATTTGCTATGTACCTTACAGTACTGTGTGCCCCTACTTACAGATACCTATGCCTGAGGAATGTAATCTGTGCAGACTACAGGAAACACATAAGACAGTGTTACCAGGGAATGTGAACATACACCATACTGTGCTGTTTAGGCCTACAGCTTCAGGTGGTACACCAGTTCAAATGTCGGCTGGATTCACCAGCAGTACCACTTACTGAGCATACATGTATTGCTTCAGCATATGATGGGACATCACAGTCGTACACAAGGAACTACGTCACAACATATACCATCCTACTATGTCTGCATCCCAATAACTGACACATCTTTCTCTGGCCTCACACTTAGGACACAAACGACCATGACAGAAACAACCTCACACTTAGCTATCACACCATCACAGACCTTGCACACATTCACTGTCACACTCATTCTACCTCACATAGCAGGTATTGCACTGTGTACATGTTTGTGTGCATTGTGTCATAAGTAGGTAATACGCTACTGTCCCTGGGGCCTACAGCAGCCTAGCCATGTGCTACCCTGGCCTGTGACACACATGTAATTAGATTTCACTTCCTCCTGTCAACCGGATACATAGAGGTGATTCCCAGGGCGTGTTACCTATCCCCCAGACAATCATCAGGGGTATGTCTGACATCTGCTACTGAGGAGCCTTGTTTGTTCATGCTCAGTGGTTTGCTCCAGAGTATGGCATATTTGCCAATAGGAGCCTATCCCTCCAGCATGTGCTGTTTAGTGAGGTTGCGGGGACTAGGGACCTAGGCTGTGTAACCCGGTGGGATTGTGAGGTGTTGACATGGCGGTTGTCTGACTGCTATGGGTGTGGCATACCTCTGTATGTTTGGCAGAGGTAACCTCTGGGTGGCCGGTATACAAAACACTGTAGCTGTGGCTATGTGAGTCAGTCTGCATAGGGCATGTGTTTCAGGGCAGTATTACCCTTTGTGAGGTATGTCTGTGGCCTTTCCACTTGCTGTAGTTGTCATGTGAGGTACATACCACATGGGGCATTGTGATGAGTACAGGGGAACACTGACCTATATTTCCGTACATGACACATCATTTGTGATTACACGTACCACGTAGAAAGATTACAAGACTAGTGTGGCACTGTGAATATCAAAGGGGAGGCTACTGTCCACCTGTGTCCCATGTTCCCTTCTGACACCTTCAGTGTTAGTCAGGCAACCACCTATCTGGTAGTTAGTGGGTAAAGTGTTTTGGAATGGGGTATGGCACTGCAGTATCAACACTGGTGTTCAGTCCATGCCTTGGTCACCAGACACCTGTTGCAATACGTCTGACCCTGTGTCTCCCTCTCTCACTATATATATATATATATATATATATATATATATATATATATATATTTATATATCACTCTATATATACATACCTATATATATCTATATACATATAATTATATATATATATATATATATATATATATATATATATATATATATATATATATATATATATATATATATATATATATATATATATATATCTATATATATCTGTATATATCTATCTATCTCTTTATATATTTATGTATATCTGTATATATCTATATGTGTATATATCCATATATCTACATATCTATATATATCTATATATGTATATATATATATGTATATATGTATATATGTATATATATATATATATATATATATATATATATATATATATATATATATATATATATATATATATATATATATATATATATATATATATATATATATACACACACATACTTGTAAACAGCCACTGCTGTACATATACATGCACATATATGCACATATATTGCCCACCTTTCATGGTGGGAATATCAATTATGGAACAGTTGTGAGACATACAATTATGTAATAATATTGCACAGTGCTGTGCAGAATGCATTTCGCTGTCCTCAGGCCATATAGCCATAGCAGACCTCACTTGCTGTAACTCAGTCCCACAGCATTTAACCACCACATGATATATACCTGCACTGCTTGCTGTTTTCAATGCCACACACTACAACCTACATAAATATGTGCACATAGCAACCTTCAAATACATATATATGTCCAGCCTTCACTAACAGTTGCAGTATGTCCCTTGCTCTATGCACATCTGCATATACATATAGATACGGACTGCTACCACATAAGGAGTGTTCACAGAATATAGAGTACCTTTCAGACACATCATTCAGATGCCAGCAAATACATCTGTGTTACATACCTTACCTTTGTATTTCTCACCTCAGTCTGTTGTACCTGTTGATGTTTTTTATTTGTTTAGGTTGGTGTCTTCCACTGCCTGTGTTTTTTTTTTTTTTTTTTGGTTAGTTAGTGTCTCCAACTGCCTCTGTTTGTTGTTTTTCTTTTGTTTTGGTTGGTGTCTCCAACTGCCTCTGTTTTTTTTTTTTTTTGGGTTGGTGTCTCCAACTGCCTCTGTTTGTTGTTATTTATTGGGTTGGTCTCCAACTGCCTCTGTTTGTTTGTTTGTCTGTCTGTCTGTCTATCTCTCTCGCTCGCTCACTCTCCAGTTGCTGCAATGATATTATTGCATGTGTGGACAGCAAGAACAGGCTGCTTTTGTAGGTATCTGCACATGTGCATGTGATGGCCTCTGCACCAACTGGTGCCCACCATTTAGTAATTGCATGCAGCCTGCTGTGTGGTAATTGCAGTTCTCACTGTAATTTCAGGACACTGCTATAAAATGATAGGTTAGGTAGATGTAGGCCTTTCAGTTTTGCAAGGTGGGGACCATGCTTGTTTGCTGTGGACATTGTTGTGTCAGTCAGAAGGTTGGTATATGTCTCATATCTGAAGCTGGGTTGTAGCCAGTGAAATGCATGTTGTACTGAAAGCTGACTGTTGCTTCTTCCAGTACACTCTTCTCAGTGTGTAAGTTTACTCACACCTCCTAATGCTAACACTGGATACATGAGAGTATGTACTTTCTTTTGGAATTAAGGAATTAACTGGCATACAACAGTAGTTATTGCAATGTATTCCTATGGCTTTCCTATTTTCCCTTTACATTCACTCCTTGTAATGCATGTTATATTTCTTTATTGCAATGTATTCCTATGGCTTTCCTATTTTCCCTTTACATTCACTCCTTGTAATGCATGTCATATTTCTTTATTGCAATGTATTCCTATGGCTTTCCTATTTTCCCTTTACATTCACACTTTGTAATGCATGTTATATTTCTTTCAGCACCAAGTTATTGTATATCTGTTGTGTCTTAGTGGTACATCATGCAGACTGATGAGTCCAAGGTGTTGGGTTTGAGACTGATAAGGGCATTTTATTTTGCTGCTGAGCAATACAAGGGCCTTGTCATACAGAGTGACAAAGGCACTTTTAAGCAGTTGTAAGCGAGTTGGCATGGGTTTGTGCGACGCTTAGCGATGCTAAGCACTGCTTAGCTTAGCTTAGTGTATTTTAGCAATACTAAGCTAAGCTTAGCTTAGGTTATTTTATGTTAGCAATACTAAGCTAAGCTTAGCTTAGCTTATTTTATGTTAGCAATAATTAGCTAAGCTTGGCATAGCTTATCATATTTTAGCAATGCTAAGCTAGGCACACACATGCGCACACTTGTGCAAACCCGCTTACTACTGTTTACAAGTGCTCACTCCCGCTAACCCCCGCTCTCATGTCTTTGACAGAAAAGTAAATGGGGAGATAGGAATGTGGTGATAAAGGGTGCTCAAAGAGGGGAAGACAGTAGGGAAACTAGCTTGGGATATGCACAATGGGTGTGGAGAAGGTCCATAGCTGCCCATTTCTTTACCAGCAGCAGCTGTGCATATGCAATACATTAGGTGGGATATTTGAAACCTTCCACCCCTGAGAGAGTGGTGAGGACATCTAAGTATGTTGTACTACCAATTATGAATATCAGGCACATGCACTGTTTGTGAACTGCTATACTGTCATTAGTACATTACTCACATCTGAACAGTTTGTGGTTTGTGTTGGCATTAGCACAGTCTGCTCAGGATGACTGGACATATTTCTGTACTGTGTATGCCTACCTACACCCTTGGTTGTGCCTGACTACATGGGTATATAGTACCTTTGGGTAGGGGTGCAGAACTGCAGTGTGCATTATTTATTATGATGTTTATCTTACTGAACATGCAGAGTTGCTGTGTACCTGTAAGTCTATGAAGGCTTGTAGTCTGTCTGAGTAGCTCCCACCTGTGGACATATCCAGATGGTAGGCAGAGGTCAGCTTAGTATTCCTTTACTGTGCACCACAGAAGTCTTTTCAGCACCTGAACAATGGCATTGTCACAGGTGGTTGCTAGCAGTACATGGCTACATCCTTTGCTATTTCTGTGTTGTACTTCTACATAAGGGCATGCTTGTGGGATTCATTCTACAGCTATTTGCAGAGTGTGTAACAGCAGACAAGCTGATATGCCTGTGTGTTTCTGACTCTTCCAGGCCTCAGATACTCTCACGTATATATTTGAACAGCCTCAGGGAAAGGTACATATAACTGGGATACACCTGTCATATAGTTCAGACATTTTGCAGTTCAGACTTTGGGTGATTCAGAGCATTTCTATTACTACACCTTTTCTGATGTGCAAGTGGTGTCTACTCTCACTTATTGACATTTGTTATTAAGTGAGATTCAACACCTTTCTGCCTACTGTTAGTACATTTCACAGAGAGTCAGAGGGGCACAGCTAACATTTGTTTACAAATCAGGGTCATCACTGTAGAGCAGTCACTGTTGGGAGGTCTGGCCTGTGACCTATGCAAATATGCCAGTGTTTATCCTGCCCTGGTACTGTGTGGGGTTTGTAAGCTGCTACTGTAACCTTATTCCCTACTAGCATGGCTGATTCTCTTTTCACAGTCATGTCATGCAATTCAACAACACCTGCTGGTTAAGGCCCACAGAACAAGATTTGTGTTATGCCATTGCTATTTTCCCTTTACATTCACTCATGGTAATGCATGATAAATTGCTTTCAGCACCAAGTTATTGTATATCTGCTGTGATGTAGTGGTACTTCATGCAGACTGCTGAGTCCAAGGTCCCGGGTTCGAGACTGACAAGGTTTTTTATTTTGCTGCTGAGCAGTACAAGGGCCTTGTCATACAGAGTGACTAAGGCACTTTTAAGCAGTTGTAAGTGGGTTTGCGTGGGTTTGCGTGATGCTTAGCTATGCTTAGCTAAGTGCACACAAGCACACACTCGTGCACCCCCGCTAACTACTGCTTAAAAGTGCTTACTCCTGCTAACCCCCGCCCTAATTTCTTTTAAAGAAAGAAAATGGGGAGATAGGAAAGTGGTGAAAAAGGGGCACAAAGAGGGAAAGACAGTAGGGAAACCAGCTCGGGATGTGCAGGATGGGTGTAGGGAAGGTCCATAGCTGCCCATTTCTTTACCGGCAACAACTGTGCATATGTATGAAATTTGGTGTGAAATTTGAAACCTTCCACCCCTGAGAGAGGGGTAAGGACAACAAAATATGTTGTGCTGCCAGTTAGAATTATCAGTTTACATGTCCAGTGGACATGTGTGCGAATTGGGCAGCTATGTATTGGCATAATTTTTTGTGGGAACAGATTGCCATTTTATTTTTTTTCAGGTGAGAGTGGAATGTGAGGTAGAGGAAGTAGGTATATTTGGGGAGGTAGGTTGGTGAGGTAAACAGACAAGACAAACAAGACGCATACAGGGGCGGAGTTTGATACATGGGTTGGGTGAACACAATTGACGAGGAAGGATGTTTGGAAATCGCAAGCCCATGAGCCCACAGATGGTAACAGTGAAACAGTCACCACTGCACCTTCACAGCCCCGAGGGTGGCTGTGCTGGGGGCTGAGTAGGACGGGTAGGCTCACCGAAGAGACGCGCCACGCTCACCTCAAGCTGGCATAGGGGATCAGCGACTGAACGCTGGATCTCCCTACACACCACAGCCCGGACCCTTCAAAGGGTGACGGGTGGCCCTTCTCCACCCACACTTGCACAGGGGGGATGAGCCCCATCCCCTGCAGTGCTTTCACCCAAACCAAAGTTAGCACAGGACCAACGGAGGAGGGGAGTCCGGGCTGGGCACCAGAGCCACTGGTGCCAGGTGTACTCGCCAACTGAGGAGGGACAAGTGGGTCCGCTGGGACCGTTTTTCCCATACGTTCTGTGATTAGGTGTGTTTTATTACAACATAAACAACAGCATTCCAGATTAGTTGTAACAGCATGCAGTAATATTCCCATTAACCCAACACACCACAGTTCCAACAGCTGAACAGCAAACATAACACATGCATATATTGAACAACAGTGGTTATTCCAACTGCATGCAGGGATGATTGGTAGCAACAGGCCACCATGAATGTGGTGTTTGAACAGGGCACATGCATCAACATGAGTGCAAATATTTATAGAACAATTGGACATATATCCCAACAAATATTTAAGATTACACATACCCATTGAGGTGTGGAATTGCATGGTTTATGCACAAACAGTAGGGTGTAGAAAAAACCTCCGTTAACATCTTATAAACACTTTTACTCTACACTACATTCCTAGTGACTGCAGGTGTATAGTCCCTACATGTATTATTACACTTGCCACCATGCATTAGGCTGTGTAGTGGTTTTGGCTAGTTCAATCTATACTTGACTTATATCTCACATACTAACTGTCCAGGATGCAGATGTTACTGCTACATATTTCATGGTTGCATTTATATTTCTTTATCTACATATCTGGATGTTTTCACATGACATTTTCACTTCAAATTGTACAGAACCCTGCATTTATTGAAGCACACTTACATTTCTGGGGAACATATTAGCATGCTACTTGTGTGCCAGATTTACTTATGCATGCCAGCCAGTAACTGACTGTTGAGGGCTGTATATTTACTTCACAGCTACTAGCACTTCCATCACCCACTTTAGATGGGACTGCAGTACTCTGGGTTGCCAGCACTTTCTAACACATTACTATTTGTATAATGCAAGGGTACAACAACATTTCATACTAAGTGAAACAGACACACTCTGGGTTTTAGACCTTTATTAATGACATTACACACTTTTCCACAGGCTCACTCCTTTATTTGTTTTAACGGTATATATGGCAGACATGTTCACGACATATTATACCTTTATTAATAGGTTAGCACACTCTTTTTTCAGGCTCACTCACATATTATTTTATATGACAGTGCCTGCAGAGATATTATCCCAGACATTTGTTACCTTTCTTAATGGGTTACTACACTCTTTTTCTGCCTCTCTAACATTTTTATCTGACAGTACATGCAGAGGACTTATTCAGTCCATTTTATGGCTGTATTATTGGACTAAAACACTTTCTTTCATGCTCTCTCCCATATTTTATATAACAATACATGCAGAATAATCACTAACCTGCCTGGTGGTGCAGCCTTAGAAGCCTATCTGCGTAGGCTTGCTGATTCGCAGCACAGACACCTGCAGCTGTAAAGTAAATGAAGTGATATTGAGACATACCTATCCATAGTATACACTAGAATAGCAATTCTTACATACTTAATTCCATGGCTACTTACTCAGTAGTGGGGCATTTTCCATTTCACGGGCCTCCTGGATCCACTGGTCCAGTTGATCTGCCTTGCATCTCTTCAGGTCTGCGTGGTGGTATCTGACCTGCTCACCAGTCCGAGGGACACCTGTGGCACTGGTGAGTTCATGAGCTAAACAGTCCCAGGCTTCTGCTTTGTATTGGGTGACCTGGTACTTTCCCCGCAGGAGTCTATCCTCATGATTATGGACAAGGAGCCAAACCATTACTTTTGACTCCTCAATGCCCCAACATTGCGCTCAAAAATGAGAGCCCTCTCCAGCACCGGCCATTGCTGCCTGCAGATGGGAGCTACAACCAGTTATGGCAAGTATTCCCGCCTATGGAGCTTAAATATACATCATTTCCCGCACTTATTTGTGATTGGCCAGTTTTGAAAAAACTCAGCTGAAGGCACACCTGCTTAGCAATGGGTAAACTTCCATTCATATGTATGTGTGCGTTGAAAGTGCATGCTTATGAAAAGCTGTCATAGCTTAGTGGTTCAGTTCTGTTATTATGGTGCATAATATCCTGGGTTCGAGGCCTGTCATTGCTTTTTATTTTACTACTGGCCAGACCGGTTAGGAGGTGTGGCTGTTTTTTACAGACTTTGCTCAGCTTTGCCCGACATTGCTCTACGTTGCTCTAAGTTGCCCAACGTTGCTCTACATTGCCCAACGTTGCTCTATGTTGCCCATTGTTGCCTGACGTTGTGCTGGTTAGCGCGGTGTGCAGCTACGCGCAAACATCTGCTGTTTGTGCTCGTTTGCACGATGCGCAGCTCCGCGCAAAGCTATTGCACTAGTTAAAGCAGTGCTTAGCTACGAGCAATTCTATTGCACTAGTTAAAGCAGTGCTTAGCTATGAGCAATTATATTTAAATATGCTTGATACTGGTAAACTTTGCTTAGCAGTGCTTCACAATGCTTAAGATACGTTACTTATGCATCCATCAGTATGCATAACCATTTCACTTTCTTATATATATATATATATATATATATATATATATATATATATATATATATATATATATATCTATATATATATATTTATATATAAAATGTATTCACTACTACATAGGTCATTTCAATGCTTTTTACTGAAATTTAAATGATAAATGTCAGGGATTATTTTTATATACAGATTTCCAACAGAAAATAGAAACGAGAGTGGTGGGACTCGAACTGGGAATGCCTCCTCTTTGTGTGAAGGAACTACCACTACGCTATTGCTATTTTGCGTAATTTGCACATAAGTTTGTTATCATCCTCTTCGATGTCTAAACTGCTAACTGTAGCTATGCAATGGGCAAACCCATGCAAATACGGGCAGCTATATCGAGAATAATAAAAAAAAAAAAATTAAAGTTTTACATTTTATAATTGTACAGGGGTTTAGAATGTGGGAGAGTGTAGTGTTGGGTATGTACACATTTGAGTGCACTCACTCATGTAGGTTAACATTTCCCGATTGACAGACTTGGAGGGGTGTGGATTTTTGGACTTCTCAGCAGTCCGACATGCCCCCTGCACTCGTGCACGCTCCGTGTTAGACTTATAGAATTGAGGCAGCGCACCCTCATTAATATGCATGGCGCTGCTGTCTTACTCTTACACTGGCATTTCCATGTAAGACTACTTTAGTTTTACATTGAGGATTCGTGAATCCTGGGGATTGTCTGTAAAAACTAACACACTAAAATATAATTTTAAAAAAAACTTATTTTTTGATTTGTTAGTTGCTTGGCTTTATTTCAGTAAGATACAAACTGTCACTTGAAGCATTTAAAACAAAAGTAAAAGAACAAATGTTGCACGACTCCAATATTACTACCTCCCACTTATATCTAATCTCACACATACTGATAATGTTTGCACACCTGTAATACTTTTACTTAAAATGTTTTTACAGTTGTAATACTGGAAAAATTCTACTAAATTATCCCTCTTTGTTGCAGCACCTGCTGGCAATCTTACCTACCCTCTATGTATTGTTATTATAACTGTCTTTTCTGTATTACTGTATTATAATGTTTGTTTTCTGTTTATCACTGTATTATCTTTCAACGTGCCACTTGTCCTTGGTCATGGCTGAAAGGGGTCTGTTGACTAGTCCACTTATCTGACTAACAAACTGAAATAAACAAACAGTGGTAGCAAAAATGTTACTTATAGCACTGAAATAAACTTGTAGTTCCACTATGGCAACATCTGCCCCAACTGTGAAAAGAAGATTTGTTAGGGTGTACTCTTTCAGCTTAAAAAAAAACAGCATTAACTGTAGCGCATTTTTGAGATATAACTACAACAGTACATTGCATGTTGCTAGTAGCATGTCTTGTAGCTGTACATAAACTTTTTGTTTTATTTCTCCCTTAGAGGACTGTAAGCCATGACATTCACTTGCCACTTATTTAGCTTTCGTCCCTTTATGTGCCTAGGGTCAAGTGTTTGGAAGACTCATGCCATAAATGCTAACTAGAAGATAATAAAGTTTATTTTACAAACTTATAGCTTGAAACAAAATATAAGATCAAACAGGAAAAATAAGTCATTAAAATAATAGCTAGATAGATAGATAAATAGTTGATGAACTTTGGTCAAAGGAGTAACATCATGGACAGTCTATAAATAATAAAGAATCCAGAACATTAAAATCGACTAATACTTAAAATGAAAGAATATTAAGTGACATTTAAAGATCTGTCTGATCTGCCTGAGTAGACGTAGTCCAAGTAGATATAGAACTGAAAGAGGAGGGCTGACTTAATTATAAAAATATAAATTAGAACAATCATTGTAAAAACAAATAAAAGCAGTTCCATACCACTACAGCTTCAACAGCTTTATTTAAAAGATTTTAAAGAAAAAAAAAACACAACAAAAACAGACAATAATTCACCCGGTATTCCTTTTTTGTACATTCATGTCCATGTTCATGCTCTCATTTCCTGAACACAGTCTGAAGTTGCCTATTTCTTATTATTATAAAATTTCAGTGCACCTACTTGCTCTGCCAAATATGAGACACACCTAGCATTACTATCTTTCTTTCTCCTGTCCACCCCTTTATTCAGTTCATAGTACATTATCTGTAAATTTATCCATTTCCATTTCTTAATCTAAAATTTCTGCCATAAATTTCCTAAAACCTGTTTATATTATTGTATAAGAAATATATGTGTTCACATCTCCTTGGCAATTTACTACCTACTCAAGATGGATATCATGTCTTGTCTCCCCAAATGTTAGATGTACCTATTGAGACTACCCTGGTTATTTTCCACACAAATATATAAGCAAAAATACCTCAAATCAAAATATTCAAAATGAAACCCAAGAATCACTGTGAATCTACCACTGGATAAGCTAATTTCATGATGTCACACACTTTTACTGTAACCTGACTTAAGAAACGGCTCCATTCCTGTCACATTATTAAAAACCCTTAACATCTGGTGAAAGTAAAACAAATAAGCTTAGAAGCCAAGATGGATGGTAAGATACCAGATAACCCCTTACTACAGCAGAGAACACATTCTTGCAAAATCTAGTATGTCAATACAAGTACAATATATTACAAGCTACTGATTAAAACTAGCAAATGCAAAGCAGGCAATACAGGTATGAAATGGTTGAATCATTTCTCACTTTCTAGCAAATGTAAAGTTGCATTATGTGCAGCCCCAAAGCTGTTATGATTGCTGATACCATGCCCTAGGTAAATGTCCAAATGAAAAAAAGCAAAGCATGCACTATCGTTGAAAGGTGTTTTTAAGGAATGAAATTATTTTATCCAGGTGATCTTCCTAAAATGATATAAGCAATACTTAATGTTTTATTCCAAAAAAGATATTAGCATGATTTAACTACAATAGCTACTACTTAGCCCTGAATTGATTGTAGATAATATTACACACTTCACTCTTTACATCATAAGTAATACTGGTTGCAACATAAATACTTATGAATGGATTCATGGTTGCACAGATGTCTACTGCCTCCACAGCAAATGGGGTGGTTAAAAGTCAACTGTCTCTTGTCTAAATGAGCATGGTGACCACACCTTCTGTGAGTGTCACCAAAGATAACTCACACATCTTAGGTAACAAAAGTTACAAAAGGTGTCATTAGTGTAAGAATGATAATTCTCTGACCCTGAGTTTGAATAATTTCTCTAGGACAGTGCATGTATACCATAAACAAAAGAAAACCAAAGAGCTAATATGTGTGTTCTGCAACAGCCTTAGCTCTTAAGTTAACAACAGCACAACTGAATAGTCAGGCATAGCACTGCATGCCTGACTAGGGCAGACAAATAATTTGGGAGGGTGTTATAGCGTGGAGTTAACGAAAAGCTACACTACACAGTAAAATTATGTTATTCTTTTTTTTTAATCTATAAAGATATCAGAATAACAACAGTTTTATCAATCCTGGGTCAGATTGCAGAGTATTAACTTAAATAGTATAGAGTTCATTTTAAAATGATTTTTACTGCTTGAAAATATACATTTCTCTTCCCACACATCTACTACAGACACACTGAATAAAATATAGAGGATGCCCAGCAATGCAGACAGGTGTGATGTTGTTTTAACAGAAGAAATATTAAGATCACATTCTCTGTCACATGTGGTGCTTTATTAGCTCTCCTGCCATTCTGAAGGAAATGAGAAGCAGGCATCAGTTGTCATATGAACCAAGCCAGAGAGCCTGATATATAAAAAAATAAACCATCGATGAGGTTATTGCTATGCAGCATCAGAAGAAATGACTGTTCAGTATGCCAGTTGTTGTGTCTTTCAGCTTTTCCCGGTCAGGGGTCGCCACAACCAAAATTATTAGACATGGCATAGCAAAGTCATACAACTATTGGACTATTTATAATCCAGTGTTGTACTTTTTAATGCCTATTCCTGGGTCCTGTGCTGAAATCTATTTTGCATAAAAAGTTACTTTGGTACATACTCCAATTAATGATAGCAGTTTACTTACGAATGTTTGTTCTTCTTCACATTCCTGGTTTAGAGAATTATGAGAAGCAGTAAACTCAATATGATCTCAAAGCTGATGTCTACCTGGGAAGCAAGTTGCATCTGCTGCCATAGATACACACACACACATACACACGCACACGCACACGCACACACACACACACACACACACACACACACATATATATATATATATAGAGAGAGAGAGAGAGACAGATAGATAAACACAGTATATTGTTTCATACACATATATTGTTATATGTGTCCGCAAATGCAATATTCCTGAATTATTATAGTAGGAATTTGTAATGAGAAATAAGTAGCATACACAGGTTCATATAAAGACATCTAGAAAGAAATATTATGCCCCAAACACAAAAGCACATACCTGATATCTCTTGCCAACGTTCTTTTTTACTTTCACACTGTGGCCACTGTATTCATTTACTTTTTCACTATGGTCACCACATTCTTTTTAACTTTCACACTGTGGTCACCACAAATGACTTTGAGCTATGATGCTATATGGAGCTGCAGACTACTTGAATCATCTTCTTCTGAATGCAAGTTTGGCTCTAACTCTATTCAAGAGTCACCACAGTTTAGATCGTTGCTATTACTGCAATATTTCCATCCAACATGATTGAGATAGTACATTACTTCTTGTATATAAGTGCAGAGCCAATAACCAAGCCCCTATTACAGTCTTCCCAAATATAGAAGACTGAGAACCCAGTTAGCATGTGCATTAATGGTTGATTCAATAGCACCTAAATTTGCCCACTGGACTTCTTTTAACCATGTTCCAACCACTCAGATGGAGATAGTGATATCATCATTGCCACTGTTCCATTTTGATACAGACATAATACAGCTCCTCTAGAAGACTTTAACTCACATGGAAATCAAATCAATGTGGGTATCACCAGCAATAGGCTCTGCAAAGCCATGGCCAGACTGTAAATGAACCAGTCATACAAAATCTTCTTACCAGGAAGCATACAGTACTAATCTGCGTTATTACTATAATTCCTTAAAGGTTACTAGACCTCTGATCCATCCAACAAATTTTAGTGGCCCCTAAGCCATTAATATTACTTTTTCAGCCTCAGAGATGAAGGAAAGGCTTACACTAATTATTAAATCTGTTTCTAAGTTCTGTTCCCAATCAAACACTCCATACAAGATTGTTGTTGCAGGACAGACCATAATTTTCATTAATAAACAAAGCATGTTAAATTTCATGTGTAAAAATACTATATATAATCACACTATAATGATCCTTGAAACTTCTAAACTTAACTGACACCAGTGCAACCATGGGCCTGTTATGGGGTGGAGGGACATAAAGCCCTTCCAATTGTCTTTCAGTTGATGTGATTACAAAATCCATAAACCAAGAAGTCCTGCCACTGCATGTGCAGCACCTTTATGAATAGAATTCTTTATTTATCAGTTATTAATCAATGTATAAAGTGGGACTGTATTAACAAAAGGCAGGATGAGGCTATAAAGAGCCACCCACCAGGCTGGTTCAGCCTGTTCCACCCTTTTGAATAATTTTATATATATCTATATATATATTATATATATATATATATATATATATATATATATATATATATATATATATATATAGATATATATATATTCATTAACAAAATGTATATAAGTAATTAAATAGTTAAAGCATTGTATGCTGATTATAACCAATATCTATGAACAGTGTACAAGTAGGTATGATTTTATAGAGAGCTTCTTTGATGCCCTCTTGACAATGCCTCTCTTAAAAACAAGGACAAGTTTACATATAATAAATCCAAACTGATATCTGACAAATGGATTCCATCTTTTTTAAACCAGACTCTATATTTGACATACAGCTCATAATGCTAACTAGCTACTATGCCTAGCAATGGTCATGCTTTAGCTACTCCATGATTAACCATCTTCTTGGCTTTATCTATGGCTTGTGGTTTGAATGCTCCTGTCCAGTATAATCTGGGAACAATAGCTGACCAACTCTCTATATCTGGGAGTAAGAATGTTTAATAGCCACTAGATCTTGTAAGATGCAGTATATGAGTTGTCTCTTGGGTATAAATCCTAAATCATTCCCTCCGGCATGAAAAATGATTGTGTAAAGAAATCTTACTTGATGACTGTGCTTCTGGCATAGAGGAAGAAGGTTCCTACAAAGTAACCCAAGAATTCCTTTCCAAATAATTTGCACCCTAGCTCATCTACTCCAGAGTTTGAGCTGTTGAATCAGACTGCAGGTCGGGCATGGTCTTGCGAAATGAAGGAGTGCTCAAGGATGAAAATGGTCTTCATTCCTGTAGACAAATACAATTTTTGCAAAATAAGTTGTGCTTGGAGTGGTGCATGCATCTTAAGAAAGCATTGGAGGACCACCTACCTAACATCTTGAGTACGTCAGTAGATAGAACTGAAGCAGCTAGGTCACTCATAGGCTCTGCCACCTCTGAATGAGTGTGAGGTATATGGAATAGGGCAAATGCCTAAGAGTCTAAACTCATCTGAGTTGACTGGAAAGATCAGTGTTGGTCATTTTGCAGCCTTCCTTGGTGATGATACAATACTGGTGGTGCTTGGCTATAGAAATAATGACCTGTGTGTTCTGCCCCCATGAAACTAGACATGTAAGGGTGTCATTGCTTCTCTGTAAAGAAACTTGGTGGCTGTGATGTAAATTATCAGTTTTGGATCTGAGGATCCAGATTAATACCCCCTACTGACTGAAAAATATGTCTGGCTACATAAGACTGGCAATCAGTTCGCTTACTCTGAAAGCACCAATTATAACCAAGAAAATAATGTGGTCCAAAGGAAATAATAATATGAATCAGAAGAGAAGTGTAATCTAAGCAATATGGATTTTAATAATGTTGACGCTATAGGGCATCTTTTGCAGAGGCCCAGGTTCTTCCCTTTTGCCCACCCTTTGAATACTCTAGCAACTGTCCAGTGTTTGGTGATGGTGATATCAGGAGCTTCAAATATTTTTGCAAATTAACATAAATCTGATAAATTGATACTGACTGTACCTTGATCAAGGTCCATGACAGCAGGGGAGATAATGTAGTATAGTATAAAAAGACCATTGGCAGTCTGTAGTGTCTAAGTTGCAGAAAAATTGAGCAAAATGTTATTTGGTGAGGAGTAAGACCTATTGGTAGTAATGGTCCGTGAGTTCAACAACCAAGATCATGTTATCCTTTGCCAATCATCCAAATCCTTTCCAGTATTGGAGTAGGAAGCAAATCCGATCGAGGAACTAACATTTTGAATTGCTGAACCTTTATTTGAGAAAGTGCATCAGCTAATTTGTTTCTAGATCCATTAATATGTTCTGCAGAGAAAGATATATTTATCTTCAAAGAAAGGAGAACTAAAAAACCTTAAAACAGAGTTCACCCAAAACATTTTGGAAGACTTTTTAGTGTGCACTTCAACTACCACTTTGTTGTCTGATCTGAATGTTACCCATTTGTTTCTGAACTGGTCCTGCCATAGCTGCATAGCAACCCATATTGGAAATATCTCTAAAAATGTGATGTCCCTCCTCCTTGAATTTTTGTTATGGCTCAGTGAACTAGTACCCATTGAAGTAACCCACCAAGCCATGTTTCCCAGAAGCATCAGTGAAAAACTGAATTTTTTGTTATATACATAATTGTCTTGCCAGAATGAAGGGCAGTTATACTCCTGGATAAAGATTGACCATAATTTGATATCTCTAACTCTGTTGTTAATCCTAACTCTATGATATTTCTTATGATCTCTACAAAAGAGGTCTGCTAATGACCTGATAAGCATTCTTCCAGATGCTATGGCTCAGCATGCAAAGTTGAGGAAACCCATCAGCTCCTTGACTCATGTAATGGCTACCCTTTAAGACTTTAAAAAGCTATTGGCAATATTGGGGATTTTGTTGATCTTCTATTTTCATAGATGAAAAGAATCTTATGTAGTGTTGATCTCAATACACAAGAATGTTAACACCTTCAGTGGACGTTCTGATTTGTCTTTTGCTAAGCCACTGCCTAATGAATTGCATAAATTGATGAATGCCTGGAGACCTTCCTTGGTTTGAGTTTCCCTGTGTCCATGTTAAAAAATCATCAGGATACTGAACTCCTGAAATGACAGGGTTCAGTTGTTTCCAGCACCAAAGGAGCCTCTCGCTAAAGCAAACACTAAGCAAGCCACAGAATACCCCACAGGTACAGCTATCAAAATAGTATATGCCAATGAATTCCATATCTAGCATGTACCTGGCCAGGGGGAGGATGGGTAAAGAGCAAAAAGTGGATTTTATATCTATTTTTGCAAGCCACAGATACTTAATTCTTTTTATAATGAATACTGCATTGTTTAGTGATGGGTGATGCATTCTAGAGTCTGCCATCATTGACTGATAGTCCTTTAGGGTATGATAGGTAGTGTATTAAATGATACTCACCTAGTTTCTTCTTGACAACCAGGCCAAAGGGGAAACAAAGAATAGATCAGGTGGAAGTGTAAGACATGATCTTTTGAACCACCCTTTCTGAATCTCTCTGTTAATGAGAGACTGAACTATGTCCTCCTTCCCTTTTATTGATGCTAAATTTTTGCATATTGAATATGTGTCTTGATGGTTGGACTGGACTATGTCCTCCCTCCCTTTTATTGATGCCAGATTTTTGGATGCTGAATATATGTCTTGATGGCTGGACTTTAAGGAGAACCCAGTGGTGAAACCTTCAATGATAAAATTGTCAACTGCTTGGTCAGTGTTGTCAATTAATAATTGTTTTGAGGGCTGCTATTTTAATGTGAGAATGATTTCAATCAGGTTTATATGAATCTGTGCAAACGGTAGGCTCTCTTGGAGCCAAGAAATAATAATGGTAGTAATGGCAATGGCTGTGTGTTGGGGTGTCTCAGTGGTACATGTTGGGTCCCATTAGACTCCCCACATTAGGGGGCTTTTCATCTAAGGGGTTATTGCTCCTACCTGGTATTTGAGCTTATTTTACCCTGCTTTCCTCATTAAGTGCTTCAATAAAACTTTCCAAATATTCATCCATTTCTCCCAATTGACCTTCCCTTTGATTTGAAGGAATTACTGATGTCGCTGTACCTGTAAAATATACTGAGCATTGTCCTTGGGGTCCTAAACAGGTGCTTCTTTCCTTCTCTTCCTTCTTGAGTTTGTAGGAGTTGGACCCTCCTTTACATTATTTGTTTCAGTGACTTGGGTAACAGGTTTCTTTTGTACACTTGCCCTGCTTCTGATGTTTGATTGTTCTCTTCTGTCAGAAATCACCCCCCCCCTCAAAAAAAAAACAGTCTGACTTCCTCAGAAAATCAATGTCGGCTTTGATTAAGATTTTACATTAGGACCATGATGAAGATTTAAATAAAATAAAAAAATAAATGAAAAATGTGTACTATGATGATTATATTCTTTTACACACACACATACACACACACGCACACACACACACACACACACACACACACACACACACACACACACACACACACACACACACACACATACACACATTTTATAAATTCATTGCCCTAATGTGTTTGTAAATGTGAAGATTCACTTATAAGTTTGTTATTATACATAGTTTATATGTATGTATGTATGTCCTTTCTCCTTATATGTATTTATTTTGAATGGGGGGTGAAGTTACATTGGCAAAATTGTGTTTGTTGGCTTGAAGTTTATTTGTCATGATGTCTGGTTGTAGAAAAATTGATTGACTAGAAGTGAATATAGATA
Organism: Protopterus annectens; assembly: GCF_019279795.1. NCBI lineage: Eukaryota > Metazoa > Chordata > Ceratodontiformes > Protopteridae > Protopterus > Protopterus annectens. The sequence continues at coordinate 26,151,269 of NC_056747.1, forward strand.
GATAGATAGATAGATAGATAGATAGATAGATAGATAGATAGATAGATAGATAGAATCCAAAAAAATGGATACAACTTATGCTGTTTGGTATGTCTGGTGTCAAGCTATGCCTTTAGGGAAAGGGTGTGTGTGTCTACTGGTAATGTTCAAGAGGAAAATAAGTGTAGAATGGCTGTTAATATTTGATATGCTTGTTTTTTTTTCAGTTGTCCAGCATTTGACTGTTGTTGTCTTGTGGCATGGGCTGATGTGGTTTCATGGGAAAGTGAACTACGATATTTTAATGGACCTTGGAAGTGTAGTGTAATTGCGATGAATGTGGTAACCTAGCTAGGGAAGCCCTGACGAAGTAATATTGCTTGTGGCTGTATGGCAAGCCCTTTAGCTCTTTTATTTATGTATTTATTTATTTTATTTTTATTTTTATGTAAAATGGCAGGGTGACTGTCATGAACCATCATTCTGTGTGACCAGGCTGTGGCTGGTGAACCAGGGTGCTTGGGTGTTGTTGGGGAAACTGGAACTGGCTACATAATGTAGTAGATTCTTGTCGCTGTTGTTATATATGTAGACATTAATGCAATAATCCTATTTGCTATTGTGCATGGTAGTCTGATTATTTCAGGAAAAATGGAAAGATAATCCACACAGGTGAGATACATGACTTTTCTGTATTGGAACGCATCTGTACTGACTCCATTTTATAGGTGATCTGAAACTGAGGATGCTAACAATTCTTTTGTAATTTTGTTATCATAACTTACATTGGTAGTGGAGCAGCACTGCACTGTTTCTTTTATATCAGTCGGCATACATAGCCAAAACATTAGAAACAGCTTTACACTTTATTATAATCTGATGTGATTTACGTATCCTTTCCATATGTTTCTGAGCAAAACAACACTATTATTTTGACATCTTTAAACTACAAACCCTGTTGCTTCTTTCAAAGAAAAGTAAGGCTGAATTTCTCTCCCTACTGATGATCTTTGCTCAGTCCAGACTTTCAATATAACATATTTCAGTACTTGTATTTCTATATTAATTTCAGTACACCTCTAAAATTCATTTACTTTATGTCAGTAATTGGAAACAGGTACTACCAAAAGAAATTCCATTTCTTATTACAGTTCTGAATTCACCTCTGGTGAATGTGTTCTTCTCAGCAAAACTACTATGTATAGTTCCTCTCATGGTCTATATTTCACTTTCAAAGCATATTTCTGAAGATAAAAATTTCTGCAGTCTTGGACAACCCTTGGATTCAGAAAGGCTTACTGTGATGCAGACACCTTTTCACAAAAGGTTTCTGCATCATGTTAAGAATTTCTTATTCTTATACACGTCTCCTGTTATGGTTTTCTCATGCAAACTTTAGCATGGAAAGTGATCTTATGGATAAAGATGCACATTAATGTATCATTCAAGGGGAACTGGCTACTGCAACTGCCCATGTGCTCCCTGCCAGAAATTTTCCTGGAGAGCGAATTGTTCAATCAAGTAAAATGTAACCATAGGAGGAAAACTAAATCCCATCCTTGTCTTTTGTCACCCATTCACTGTTATGAGAATACTCAAGGTAAAGGTAAGTCCAGCAAAGCTGTGGATATGGGTGTGGGTCATAGTGTGCGTGTGTGTGTGTGTGTGTGTGTGTGTGTGTGTGTGTGTGTGTGTGTGTGTGTGTATATATCTGTGTCTGTGTGTGTCTGACTGGGTATTTTGTTGGGGCTCGTAAGCAGATGTGTGGATGAGTGTTTCCATAAGTGTGAGCCTGTGTGGCAGGCTTGTTTATTGATAACTGGATATGTGTGTGTGTGTGTGTGTGTGTGTGTGTGTGTGTGTGTGTGTGTGTGTGTGTGTGTGTGTGTGTGTGTGTGTGTGTGTGTGTGTGTGTGTGTGTGTGTGTGTGTGTGTGTGTATATGTACGCATGGTTGTCTGAATGTGTGTGGGCTTGCATATGAGAGATTGCCTTTTGCTAAGATGATGCAAAGGATGCTATGGAGAACATTCTTGTGATCTACTCTGATAGCACAGTATTTGATTTAAAAATGAAGTGTTTTTCTGTGTAGCTTTACCATATCTCTGAATCAGAATTTGTCTCTGTCAAGGTAATTGAAAAACTGTTATTGGGCAGTTAGCTCGGGTGCAGAGAAAGTGTCTGAATCCCATGGAAAGAATATGGTTTATGAAGGTTTATGGTGTGTTTCCACCTAAACTTATTTACTATGCACATATTTATGAAAGTTGTCACATCTGCAACCCCCACCCTCCCATCCTACAGCTGAGTCATTAAACAGAGGCCCTATCTGCCAGAGTTGATGGAGCTCAGTTGGATATAAAAGATGTCAGGGCACTTAAAGAAAAGAATAATATATGTTCCTCAGTGCTCTGGCTGAATTTCCCCTAGTCAAAATGAATGCCACCTTGGGTCTGCCATGGAAGGTGGCCATTGGCCTAATGGAATTAACTAGGTCAACAAAGTAAAAATAAAGATAAATCAAATAAATGACCAGCAGTCCTATTTTTATCTGAGCAAATCTCTTGTGCATTTGTAAATGCTTCTGGCCATAGTCAACCTATCTGCTCTTCTGTAAATTCACAGCTCCAATACCATTCAGGATGACACCAGTTTGCAGCATAACTTGTTCATTCACATCATAATACTTACTGTTGGAGCAAAAATAACTAGAGTCTTAATAATTTCAAACCTTTTCACAACCTGGGCTACATCTTCTTTAACAGACTGCTTCCACAGATGCATAGGCATCTCAGAAACATTGCATATAAATTCATAGGAAGATATTGCATCATTCCTAGAAATTATTAAAATGATTTATTGTCTTCTGGCCATGACATTTGTACTATGGCACATTTTTCCAGGATCAGATTTCAGTCCCTCTGATATTAAAATAATAATCTGTATTTCAGACTTTACTCTGATTTTCCATTTGCTCTTAACTTAAATCATGGTTAATCTATACAGCATATACTGTTTCAGGAATTCACCATGTTCATTTGATCCCACATTTACAGGTCATCATTTATACCTATACCTTCTTCTTCTTCTTCTTCCTTCGGCTGCTCCCGTTATGGGTCGCCACAGCAGATCAACTGTTTCCATTTCTTCCTGTCCCCTGCATCATGCTCTGTCACACCAACCACCTGCATGTCCTCACTCATCACATCCATAAACCTTATCTTAGGCCTTCCTCTTTTCCTGTTACCTGGCAGCTTCATCCTTACCATCTTTTTCCCAATATACTCTGCATCCATCCTCAGCACATGTCCAAACCAACGTAATCTTGCCTCTCTCGCTTTGTCTCCAAACCTTCCAACCTGGGATGACCCTCTGATATACTTATTCCTAATCCTGTCCATCGTCGTCACACCCAGTGCAAATCTTAACATCTTCAACTCTGCCACGTCAAGCTCTGACTCCTGCCTTTTTGTCAATGCCACTGTCTCCAACCCATATAACATAGCTGGTCTCACTACCCTCTTGTAGACCTTCCCTTTCACTCTTACTGGTACTCATCTGTCACAAATCACTCCTGACACTCTTCTCCACCCACTCCATCCTGCCTGTACTCTCTTCTTCACCTCTCTTCCACACTCACCATTACTCTGAACTGTTGATCCCAAGTACTTAAACTCATCCACCTTTGCCACCTCTACTCCCTGCATCCTCACCATTCCTCTATCCTCCCTCTCATTCACACACATATATTCTGTCTTAGTCCTGCTGACTTTCATTCCTCTTCTCTATAGAGCATATCTCCACCTCTCCAGTGTCTCCTCCACCTGTTCCCTAGTCTCACTACAGATCACAATGTCATCTGCAAACATCATAGTCCACGGGGACTCCTGTCTGATCTCGTCTGTCAACCTATCCTTCACCATTGCAAATAAGAAAGGGCTCAGAGCTGATCCTTGATGTAATCCCACTTCCACCTTAAACGCATCCATCACTCCCAACGCAGATCTCACCGCTGTCACACTACCCTCGTACATATCCTGTACCACTCTTACGTACTGCTCTGACACTCCCGACTTCCTCATACAATACCACAGCTTCTCTCTAGGCACCCTGTCATATGCTCTCTCTAAATCCACAAAGACACAATGCAACTCCTTCTGACCTTCTCTGTACTTCTCCATCGACACTCTCAGAGAAAACGTCACATCTGTAGTGCTCTTTCCTGGCATGAAACCATACTGCTGATCACTAATCATCACCTCCCTTCTTAACCTAGCTTTCACTACTCTTTCCCATAACTTCATGCTGTGACTGATCAGTTTAATCCCTTTGTAGTTACTACAGCTATGCACATCACCCTTATTCTTAAAAATCGGTACCAAAACACGTTTTCTCCATTCCTCAGGCATCCTCTCACTTTCCAAGATTTCATTAAACAATCTAGTTAAAAACTCCACTGCCATTTCACCTAAACGCCTCCATGCTTCCACAGGTATGTCATCTGAACCAACAGCCTTTCTGTTCTTCATTCTCTTCATAGCTATCCTTACTTCCTCCTTGCTAATGCATTGTACTTCATGATTCACTATCCACACATCATCCAACCTTCTCTCCCTCTCATTGTCTTCATTCATCAACCCCTCAAAGTACTCTTTCCATCTGCTCAACACACTCTCCTCACTTGTGAGTATGTTTCCCCTCATTATCCTTTATCACCCTTACCTGCTGCACATCTTTACTAGCTTGGTCCCTTTGTCTAGCCAATTGGTACACGTCCTTTTCTCCCTCCTTAGTGTCCAACCTTTTATACAACTCTTCATACGCCTTATCCTTAGCCTTCACTAACCTCTCTCTTTGCCATGCACCTCATCTCCTTATACTCTTGTCTACTTTCTTCATCTCTTTGACAATCCCACTTCTTCGCCAACCTCTTTCTCTGTATACTCTCCTGTACTTCTTCATTCCACCACCAAGTCTCATCTTTCCAGATGTCACACCAAGCACCTTTCTAGCCATCTCTCTTACTAGCTCTGCTGTATTTACCCAGCTATTCAATAACTCTTCACTGCCACCCAGTGCCTGTCTTAACTCTTCCCTGAACATCACCTCACAATTACCATTTTTCAATTTCCACCATTTGATCCTTGGTGCTGCCCTCACACTCATCCTCCTCTTCTTGATCACCAATGTCATCCTACAAACCACCATCCTATGCTGCCTAACTACACTTTCCCCTGCCACCACTTTACAGTCTCCAATCTCCTTCAGACTGGCCCTTCTACATAAGATATAATCCACCTGTGTGCATCTTCCTCCACTCTTGTATGTCACCCTATGCTCCTCCCTCTTGTTAAAATACAAATTCATCACAGCCATGTCCATCCTTTTTGCAAAATCCACTACCATCTGACCTTCTGCATTCTTTGCTTAACACCATACCTACCCATCACTTCCTTATCCGCTCTGTTCCCTTCAGCAACATGCCCATTGAAATCTGCTCCAATCACCAGTCTCTCACCCTTGGGTACAGTCATCACCACTTCATCCACCTCACTCCATAATTTTTCTTTCTCATCCATCTATACCTTCTAAACTTTCATTTCTAGGAGATTTGGTTCTTTTATATAGTTTTTATGATGATCAAATACACACCTAACTCTAAGGATTATGTACATTCCAAACAGTGAGTCCAGAAGCAGACACCTAGAGAACATATGTGCTAATTTCCAAGAATGTGCTGAAAGTTTGCCATTGGGGGTGGTATAACAGTAAGGTATTTGCCTCGCAGACAGAGTGCAGGGCCTTATTCTTAACTTTAAAGGAAAATTGGCTAGTCTTAAAATAACCCACAAGGACACCTGGCCTTGTCTTACCTATGAACCTATGACTGATTTCTCTGTGACAATGTGACTGACTTTGAAAAAACATCTTTGCTTTTATACTGTAAGCTCTTCTTTCAACATTCTTAGATTCTCACTAGCCATATAACTTCAGATATTAGGACAATTCTCTTCAGTAAAACAATTTGAAAAAGAATGTTTAATTTTATACTGCTCCCTTTAGCACTTCTGACTTAATGGTACCACCAATTAGTGACAATAAGTTAATGTCTACAGAACATAAGAAAATCTCTTCCTCTAGTACAGAATATGCAGGAATGTTTAAAATCAGAAAAACTCTTCTTGTAATTAATGGCAACATTTATTGCAATTGTAAATTAAAATGGCGCATACACCTCCACTTTGGATCATCACAGAGTTGCCTTTTCATATCCATAGTTTTTCACCATACACTGCCTTTATATTTCAGTTTTTCTTATTATCAGATTTGCATTGGTATTGCACACTTCCTTTTCATCAGGTAATTCTTTTATTTGGGCACAGGTAATTTCTTTTCCCCAGTGTTTGATATATTTGTAACTGTTTATTTTAAACACCTATTCTTTATTTCATTATTGTGCATATCACAAATTATTCATGCTTTGAATAGAGAATCACATAACTTACCAACTTCATGGTTTACCTATTTCAAGCTAAATAACCACATTTTAATATATGTTTTTCTGAAAGATAAATATCAAAACAAAAAATAAAAAAACTTTACAAAAAGAAAAAATATATTTTTTGAAAGAGGTATGCCCCCTTACCTCCAAATTGCACACCTAAAATAATATATACAAACTTCATGGTCATGCTATAGTGGAGAGAAAGGGAAAAACCTTCCAGAAGGTCCCCACTGTCTCACACCATACAACACGTTGCAGATAAATGAACCAGAATATAAATGCTTTAAACTACAGATCAATGACAGAACGTGTGTTTTAAGTGGAAGTTGGTCCCAGTTTCAGATCTTTACTGTTTACTTTAACTCAGTAATATAAGCATATGTAGCACCTGTATGTAGCACCTTGATTTTTTTTTGAAAATATCAAATGTATAATAAATGGCATTTTTTTATGGACAGGCAAAAGTTACTGATTGTTTTATTATCATTAAACAAGAAACATCTTTATTCATTGTATTGCTCATTTCCATTTTTCTGGGTAATTTGCTCCTACCCTTTTCTAAAGATCTCATTTACAGTTGTTTTATCTCTGTTGCTATATTCACTACTTCTAGTACAGTTGATTTAGATTTTGATTTCCATTTCCTAGTGATTTATTTTTTTGGCAGCCACCATAATTAGACTCAGCAATGCCTTACTATGTCTAGGCAATTCTGATTATGTATCATAGTTCAAAAAATCCTGTCTTAGTCATACCAGTTTGCTCACTCAGTGTTTCTGATAGCTACTGATTTATGTTTTTATCCAAGTGCTACTATGTTGTCTTTCTCCTCATCAAGACAAATGAAGCAGTTAAATATCTTATGGCTTCTTCTCTCACATGTGCAGGAATGAATCACATTGACATTTTTCATATGTTACTGTGATTCTCTGAAAGTAAGGAATACATCAGATTTCTGGATAAAAATTTTAAGTTTTTTTTTTTTGTCAAATTTCTTTGTAATGGAAATATTCCTGGTGCTGCAGTTGATCCATGTTTCAAATGAGAACTATGACCCAGATAGCACTTATTCTGCTCAATGATTGTATGACAACACTGCATTTGCTTTTCCTTTTCTTTAGTTTTCATCATTTTATTTTTATTTTTATTTTTTTGGCCACTGCTTCTGCAATGTGCCCTATAGCACAAGCACTGGAAGTGGAGAACCCAGACAAAACAAATAGTAAAATAGGAGCTGTCATGTAACTAGCCCACTGGCAAGGTATTGCTGCTATGTGGACTGGCATGGCCCTCACATTTGTCTAAAACACTTACACAAAAACCTGTGCATCCAATAAACCTGAAATTGGATTGCTAGCCAGCGTTGCTCACCTTAGAGCACTCCCAAGTACCATGTGTGCATGATGCTAAGCACCGCACAACATTTTCAAACACTGTGTGCACACCCAGTAAGCTCACAATAACTGGAATTGGTAGCAAAACATCAGGATACAAAATGCAGTTGGCAGGAAAACTTCATTCTACATTGGGCTTGATCTCTAGTAGTTATGGCTGGTGTTTGTGGGGAGGAAGTGCACTTCCAAACTCAGAGGTGGGGCATTCAGGAGTCCAAAGTGTTGTTGGACCCTGGTTACTGCAGAGGGACTATTCAGGCTCAGAATGCAAATCTGAAACATGGAATAGTGTTGCCAGCATTTTGACCAGTGCTACGGGTATCCCCTACACTGGTGATCAATGTTGACACCATTTCGACGACCACAGCAGGAGGAAGAGGGGAAACTGTCGACCATTGGATCAGGGAACTTAGGACTGTGGACACCCCACAGATGTGTAAGTATCAATTACAGAGAATACTTGTAAGAGTTAAAAGCTGAATGTCAAGACTGGTATTCATAATGGTATTCTGTTCTAATCTGTTTTTTCCACAGCTGCCACTGAGAGAGCTTTGAATGTGAGGACCCATGCTGTGAGATAGGCAAGGATGATAGAAGCATGTGGTATGTATTCATCCATTTCTGGTGACTGTGCTAAGTGCTACATTGTGCAAACAATGCCAAAAATAATTAAAATTATAAGTTAAAGTGGACAGAGCCAACACATTTTAATAAAAAATAAAGAGGATGAAACAGAACTTGTGAACTGTGCACTGCTTACATGCACTTTCACTCTTCAGAGATCTATAGGTACACCTCTGCAAGCATCACTTGATACCCCCACCCCCGATGTCATCATTCACTGTTGCCATCCATTGAAAGCAAACACTGTGGAAATGCCTACACAAAATGAGCATCCCTACATGTTACACTTTTTTTGTGATTCAACAGTTCTAATGAGTTCTGATCTCATTTGCATCTTCACTATGCTGACAACCTTTAATCTACACAGTTGGTAACTATGTAGGCAGGGAATCTGAAGGGTAGCTCAATGTTGTAAAGAGAAGGCTGTCTACATTAGTTGCAAGTATATTCTTCATTTGGGGTGGAGGAGTGAAACTGCATGTATGTCATGGCACTTAAAAAGGATTGTTGCTATTGTTACTCTACTTTTGTAGCACCCTCCCTAATAATGTAGTAATGTGTCTGCTGTTACATGTTAAGGTCAGTTCTGTACAAATCTAATAGCTTTTACTTGCTCTTGTTCCCACCTAGACTCTTTTCTGTGGCTGTATTCGAAAAGTTTTCGAATACATGGGCAACACGAGTATGGACTCTACACGGTTGCGTTACAGCCTGTTGAATCACTCCTCCGTGTTGGCTTGCTTCATTAGCATACAATTCAGCTACTTATGTTGTAATTTGCATGCCACACAACTTACCATGCTTGCAAGTGAGTGCGCACCACTAGACAGAGTTTATTGAATCTAAAACTTTTCACAGCTGTGTGCGCATTGTGGCCTGATGCACACAATGTGAAAAAATGACCATGTAGGCTTTATTGAATCCCTCAATAACCTTCTTTTTGAAGAGCAACACACTTTTTGGAGTGAGGCAGTATTACTGCTGCTCTTACTGGAAAATAACATCCATTGGTATAAATGTATGTGAGCTTAACTGGAATAATGCTTATTAATATCACAACATTTTTATTATTCTGTTCCTCATTAGCAACTACTGAATGAATTAATCCTCTATGGTTTATTACCAGCAACATTACAATTGTTTAAGCGCTAGCAGGGTAAATTTAATTGTAGTGTTACTGTAGACCAGCTTCTAGTTCTTCACCACCATTAACTCACTCCCTCCAAAGCAACTCTTTTGAGTTCGTACTCAAACTTCCAATGGCTGTGGCATGAGCCTTTTCAAAAAACAAAGTTATCACCTTATGGTTCAAACAAACATTTATATCTCTAGAACCAAATGCATTATTAGAAAACTGTAGACAGCAAAGTGCTCAGCACAAAGTAATCTTTACAGTGGTTGTTTTTATTCAATTCCAGGTCTTAAACTGGATCATATAAGCTACAATAAACACAGTAAATATTAATTGTGTAATAAATAAGCATCTAATAATATCTCAGTTACCATTCACACAACACATATACTGCAGCAGGTAACAACACACATCCTACAGGCACCATTTTCTTCATACTGTTGTGATTTTTCATACGGGGCTAAGGAGCTCTTTCTGTGTCATAAGATGGTTGAGATATTTACAGAAATATGAAAATTATTACCATAAAATTAATAATATAGCAATAATAATCAATATCTATTTAGCTGCACTAATCAAAGGTCAAATATCAATGCTGTTGTGTTTGCCATTGTGTTAGCTTTAAAATGAAATCTTCTAATACCTTGTGTATCACATGTGTTTGGGACAATTAATGCAAATATAAGTAAGGAATATTTGATGCCTAGAGGTTTCAGTAGAAGGTGACGACAGAAATGCCTGCAGGTGTCATTGTTCTGTAATGAGTTAAAGACAGGAGTGCTTCAAGGCACTGTGTTAGGGGTATTTACTTTTACATGATATAGCATCAGCATCATGTTCTGCCTATCGAGGAGATGTACCAGCCTGACTAAAGCTGACTTAGTATTTTGGCAATTATCCACTTACAAACTCTCATAAACCAACATCATACACTAGACCTAGCAGATGCCCAGAAATGGTTTACCCATCTTGGCTTATTAAGTGGACATTTGAAAACAGCAATGACTTTTTGGTGCAGCCAAATAGTTATATGTGGTATCAGCATACTGGAAAATTATCACACCAAGCAGACACTAGACTAAAACAGTGGAAGAAATCCCATACTTGGGAGCTTGTACATCAAGATCCTCCTGGATTGTGATTGCTGAGCTCTTGAATTTGACATGCAGAGAGAGTCCAGTAACCCTGTGAAGGATTCTCATTTCTTTTGTTTGTATATATGAGATCATCTATTCTTAAAGCACACAATGTTCATGACCATACAGGAGGATGGTGATGTTAACTGACTGGTAAGGTGACAGCTTTGGCTTAGGACTCAGCTGCCACAGACCGATAAAATGCTTACAGTATGCCATCACTGCAACCAAGTACTTGTCTGTCTCCTGATGTACTCTGCCCCTGCTAGTTGTCAATCTTCATCTCTTCCATAGCTGCTCTCTTCCTCACTTCCAGGAAGTCATCCATTATTTTCTAGGAGTGAAGCGTGACCTCAGATTCAAAAGTATTGATTTCTTATCTCACCTGTACCAGTTCAGTCTCAGCATTAAATTATTCCAGGGTATGCCAAGGATCAATCATTTGTGGCCAAGAGGATAGCATCATATACAAATGAAGGAGATATAACCCTTACATGCACTACCTGGATACTCTCTAATAAATAACCAGTGCTATAATGAGAAGGTGAAGATAGTCCTTCTTCCCTTGTCATACCACTGACAATTCCTTCCATGAGAAGCAGGTTTTCATCTTTCTGTAAAATCATGACATTCAAACAACTAAGTAATACAAAAACTGCAAAAAAAAAACTTTTAATTTCCAATTAATAATCAAATATTTTTGATAACAGTTTCTGTTTTCCTTTCTCTGTCTATTTCGGTTTTCAGCAGGTGCTTCACTTTCTTCACATATATATGTGACAATGCTGAATCGGTGGTCCCCCAAATTCCCTGTAGGTGAGTATGCTGTGAGTGAGTGATTGAGTGAGTGAGTGAGTGAGTGAGTGAGTGAGTGAGTGATTGAGTGAGTGAGTGAGTGAGTGAGTGAGTGTGTGTGTGTGTGTGTGTGTGTGTGTGTGTGTGTGTGTGTGTGTGTGTGTGTGTGTGTACGCATCTTGTGTTAGTTTGGTACACTGTCCAAGATTAGTGTATTCACCTTGCACCCACTGAGTATAGGCATATGCTGTGTCTCCCTAGTGGAATTGAACTATATTATGCAGATAATTAGAAAATGGATGAATAATGCCATTATGGTTGAATAGCACTGAGGAATACCCCATCTTCAAGGCAGAGAGAGGACATCTTGCTATGGTATCAGTCATCATTACTTACCTAAGTAGTCTAACATTCCCCACTACAACCAAGCCTGTTGGGAATTATTACTTACATAACAGCTAAAGGAATGGGTGTTGCAACTGTCTTGCACTTAGGAGTGCTTGGGTGGTAACCATTTGAAAAGTTGGGAAATACAGAGATTAAATGGCCAAAAAAAACCACTTTTACATACAGTATATATATATATATATATATATATATATATATATATATATATATATATATATACATGTGTGTATGTGTGTGTGTTCAGGAAGTGTGGGAAGCTTGCCCACCACATCAGAATCTGTAAAAAACATGTTTAAAGAAGAAGAGTGATGTCCAATATTCACTCTTCTCCTGCAAATCCAGTTTTTTATCTTTTTTTCATTCTGTCTGCAATCAGTATTACAACTACTGACCTTATAGTAGATAGCCTGCATGAGTTCCTGTTTTTTTTGTTTTATTTTTGGGAATGGTACTCTTTTTGTAAGGTGTTCCCATATTCTCTCCATGCCCACGTGGATTTTCACCTTGATCTACATTTACTTCCCACATTCAAGAAATATGTTGGCATGTTGCTTGACATTTCATTGTCCCTAGGTGTGTGTGTGTGTGTATGTGTGTTTACCTGCGTGCGCATGTGCATGCATGTCAGTATGCCCACATCCATGTGTGTGTGCATGTGCGCATGTGTATGCATGTCAGTTTGCCCACATGCATGTGTGTGTGTGTGTGTGTGTGTGTGTGTGTGTGTGTGTGTGTGTGTGTGTGTGTGTGTGTGTGTGTGTGCATGTGTGTGTGCATGTGTGTGTGTGTGTGTGTGTGCATGTGTGTGTGTGTGTGTGTGTGTGTGTGTGTGTGTGTGTGTGTGTGTGTGTGTGTGTGTGTGTGTGTGTGTGTGTGTGTGTGTGTGTGTGTGTGTGTGTGTGCCCCTGTCAGTCTGTGTCTATGTCTGTGTGCTGAAACCATGACTATCTCTTCCTGCCTTGTTCTTGTTACTTGCAAGGTATGGTTCTTGTTTTCACCATCCTGAAATCAAAGAAACTGGAATAGAAAATGGACTGATAGACTAGGGGAACAGATATTTCGAGGTAAAAGATACAACAAAGAAGATGAAGGCATGGATTTACATCTGCTATGAATAGTAGCATCCACTTATTCATGCAATAAATATGACTACAGGATCCTTTCCCTTTTTCTATCTGAGGACACCACATTTAAAATGTCTTTTCTCAAGTATATTTAGTACTGTCTTTGTCTTCCTGACACATGAAAGGCATCAAAATAATGTTGCTCTTAGATCTCCTCATCTACAGTACATACCTATCCACTATTCTAATGTCATTATGTTTCATTTTTGAGAACTTTTGGATATAAAAAATATTTAGATTATCTTTTATTTTTCTAATGAATAGTTTGACCTACTGTCCATTCTCAACTCCATGTTTACTTGCATATTGTTTTCCTTTGCAGTGAGGAGCGATACACCCTTTTTGTTTTACACATTTTATCTGGGTCTATATCAGTTTTTTGAAAATTAACTTCAGTGAATGGCCGTTCATTGAACATAAATCAGCGAACGGCCATTCATCAAATGTTCACATCCGTGAACATTTTTCACAGGACAGTGAGTTACTTGTCCAACATACTAATCTTCACACACACCATAGTATATCAAACCCACCAAGGAAGGGATCTATCCCCCCTCACCCTCCAATGTGGGGGGCTGCACCCCCCACACGCCTTACTTACACCAACTCCAAGATCACATTACAGTAAGGAAAAGGGCACATTTCCTAATGCTGGCCAAGTAACTCACTGCATTGTGAAAAACATTCACTGATGTGTACTTTTGATGAACAGCTGTTCACTGATTTATATTTGATGAACAGGCCATTCACTAAAGTTAGTTTTCGATGAACTGATATAGACCCATTTTATCTACCATTTTTCTCTATCAAACAGTCCACAGCAGGATGTTTACCTTCTTGTCATGGTTTTCTGTACCATGCTACCATATATAGGTTCATAGGTTCATAGCCCTAGCGTCTATACAAGCCTAGCCAAAAGGGTACCCTGGCTTTCGCCACCCAAGAAAATTATTTTCCTGTGCCCCTGTTCAGCAGAGCAACAGAGGTGATCCCCGGGGTGAATTTCCTATTTTTCATCCAATCATCAAGATTTTTCTTGAAGAGTGCTAATGAGGAGCCTTGTTTGATATAGATAGGTAGTTTGTTCCAGAGTATGGGAAGTCTATGGCACAGGAATCTATCCCTCCAGCATGTTCTGTTTATTGTGTTGTCACCTCTGAGTAGGCAATATGCGACGGAGTAAAGCTGGAGTTTTTTTGAGAGTCTGCGTAGGGCATCTGTTTGAGGCTGGTAATCTTCTTTGTGAGGTATTTCTGCAGCCTTTCCAGTTGTTGTAGATGTCTTGTGAGGTACATATGAAAAGGGGCACTGTACTCTATAATGGGTCTAATGAGTGACGAGTAGAGGGGAACAATGACCTCTTTTTTCCTGGATGAGAAACTTTTTGTGATGAGGTGTGCCACATAGAATGATTTCTTGACTACTGTGGCAATGTGATTATCAAAGGAGAGACTACTGTCCACCTGTGTCCCACGGTCTCTTATCACACTTTCAGTGTTAGACTACCGCCTATGTGGTAGCTCATGGGTACAGAGTTTTTACCAAAGGGGATGACAATGCACTTTTTGGCATTGAGTTTGAGGTCATGGCTTTGACACCAGGCATCTGTCTCAATGAGGCCCTTTTGTGGGATGTCAACATCATTAGGAGTTTCAATTATGGCTACTAGTTTGCAGTCATCTGCAAACTTCATTAGCCAAAGACCTTCTGTGTTAGCCTGTACTTCAGAAAAGTAGATACCAAACAGGAGAGGATCCAGGACTGAACCCTGTGGTACTCCACTTGTCACTGGTCTGAAGTCAGATTTGGAGTCTGCTACTTTCACAGTGTGACATAGGGATTTATACCTAGTTTAGTGAGTTTATCTATAATTCCAGAGTGGGGGGATGGTGTCAAAAGCCTTGGAAAGATCTAGATAGGCTGTGTGAACCACCTTACCTTCATCTACGGCTTTGGTGACTGCATAAAAGAAGTCTTTCAGGTTTAGGAGACATGCTCTGCCTTTTACAAACCCAAACTGGGTGGGGTCCAGAGCTTGAAGATTACCAATCTTTGTTTGTAAGTTCCATGATGATACGTATGTTCCATGGCCTTGCTGACCAGGCTTGTTAGGCTAATGGGGCAGTAGTTCCCAGGGTCCATGGTGGCTCCCCATTTGTTGAGTGGGATAACCATCACTGTGTGCCATTCAGTGGGCACAAAGCCTGAGGTGAGGCTATGATTGAACATGGTGCTTAAGTGGGGTGCCAGTTAATTTTGTAGTTCATGTAGAATGCAGCCAGAGATGTTGTCAGGTCCCATAGATGCTGTATTCTTGGCTTTGGAGAGTGTAGTTTTTACCCGTGCAGTTGTAATTACAGGAACTTTGCATTCTTCCAGTATAGAGATGGGCCCTTTAGGGGGTGAGAGGGGGTAAAGTTAGCACTGAACCTATTTGCCAGGATGTTATCAATATCAGTTGGTTCTGTATATTTAGTGTCATGGTGCTGTATCTCAGAGCAGATCTGAGTGTTGCCATTGAGATTCTTGACATAGCTATAGAATGCTTTGTAGTTGTCTTTAGAATCACTGGCGATTTTGTTTTTGTAACTAGCTTTGGAGGATTTTATGAGGGATCTCAGCTTCTTACTGAGGCTGACCAGGAAGTTCCTCCAGTCATGGGATTTTACTCTTTTTTGCAACAGTTTATTTCTTCTTTATGGCAGGGGACTAACAAATTGGCTTCCTTTCTTTGGAAGATAGCATCTTGGTTCTGTTAGGGATAGCATGATCCTTGCACTCGTGTAAGTGCTTATAAAGTGCATTTGTGTAGGATTCAGCAGTTGTACCTCTATTGTCCATCTGCATGGGTGTCGTGAAGTTTTTTACTTCTGTCTTAAGAAGCATGAAGTTGGCTTTGGATACATTTTTTAGGGTGGTTTCCCTAATGGGAGGTGGGGGCAGGATGTGGATGTCTAGGCTGATTAGCTTGTGGTCAGATCTGACCAAAGAGGAATCAGCCCATGTTGATAATGACCAGGTCTAATTTATTGCTTCCCCTGGTGGGGTGAGGATAAGTTGATCCAAGGCATTGGAATTTATGAATTCCAGAAAATGTTGAGCAAAAGAGTTGGTACATGAGTAGTTTTCCCAGTTAATGGTGGTGTAGCTGAAATCACCCATTATTAGGGTGTTGGGATGTACCCTAATATTTTCCAGTGTATCAAGAAATGAGGAGTGGGAATCCTGGGGCATGATGGGGGATCTGTAGCAAGTTACAATTTGAACTGCAGTCTTGCCCAGAGTTAGTTGCACTTGGATAATCTCAGATGAATTATGCCGAGCAACTAGCCTGAAGGTGTGGATATCCTTAATGAATATGGACACGCCTCCACCTTTAGTGTTTTGGTCCAGGTTAGGTGGCCGAAAGGTGTGGTATGAATTACAGCCTGGTAATGCATTATTCTTTAGTCAATGCTCCTAGTTTTGGTATCATTTTTTCCAGCTGTTGATACAGTACAAGACATGTAAGGTATTGCACAGTGAGGACACTAGTTGGCTGAGTTCTTCCTTGCAGTTTTTACTGAATGGTTTATTTCTGCAACCTTTTTATTCTTTGCTTTCTTACAGTTTTTACATACAGATATATATGTATGAATGTAGACAAGTCACCAGCAAGATTAGCAACATTTACAATGAAAGTAATTTCATTAAATAAAATTAATTAACAGCGGCATCATCAATTGCAATTTAAAAAAAAAACAACAAAAACGAAGAAACCAGTGGTTTTGCAAGGGTGCAAGCCACCTTCAACTCTCACCCTTCACCAGGGATTGTATCATAGCATCATATTATCACAGTACCATAGGAGAATACTAAACTATAATCCCAAGGAGAATTTTAAACCTAGCAATCCTTCCCAGTAAAATGTGATACATATTGGTTCCCAAATGTTTTGTGGGGGCATATATACTTGGGCATGGTTGGCCAAGCGTTTACAAGCTTCCCCTCTCTAATAGAAGCATAGGTGTCAGACCAGGAATATATTTATTGATTTCCCCATCCACTGATCCAAGTTTCAGTTGAATAAGTGCAGGAACGAACTCTGCTTCACATGGACAGGAAGCATGTTCCAGCCTTTCAGACATATACCTGTCCTCCTGCATGTCATATTTATGTTGCAGGCAAGGTTTAGATCCCTGGATCGATTGCTTCATATGTAATTTGTCTTATGGATGTGCAACAGCGCTATTATGGTTGGATTGGAGAATACTTTGTAGGCCAGGCATATACCCTACAAATCTCACAGTAACAGCATAAAGGAAATCTTATTTACCCTTGGTAATTGCAATTTCACACTTTCAAATGTCTCCAGGTTAATTAACATATTAGTTGATGAAACTGCAAACTGCACCACTCAGTTTCAAATGAATGAATATGCATTCAACAAGAAAGGTGAGAAATATAAGCACATTTTATATATAAATATATACATTTATATATAGGTGTAAGGTACTGGATCAAATGGACAGTGCTCTGACATCCAGTAGAGCGACACCATAATATCAAAATCCTCAACAATGACATGTTCTGTGCATTCTCCAGAGATTACTCCAGGGTGGAGTAAATAAACAGCAAATGTTTTTGCAGGAGGGCAAGCCCATCTGAACCACCACACCCCCTGATAATTTTATATACTATACCCACACAATCCCTGGGGAAAGGAAATATTCCAATACTCAGAGATTGTCAGTCTCACACACCTGTCAACTACCTGTCTGTGTCAACCAAATGATGCCACTTTACTGGGTGTTCAATCCCTGTCCATTTGATCCAGTGCCCTACACCCAGATAGATAGATTGATATATATAGGTATAGATATATACATATCTATATCTATATATGAAAATGGAAGTATAGAATAGCAACATGGCATATAACAATATAGCACAAAAAACTCGGTATTTAAACCAAGATAAATAAAAAGGAGAAAACACCACGCTGGAGGCAAAAATAATCCTTTCAAACAAAAGCGCTTACAAGGATTATTTTTACCTCCAGCATGGTGGTTTCTCCTTTTGGTTTATCTTTTTATATAACAATATAGCAACCAAGACGTGAAAGTTAGTAGGTTGTAAATTTGATGGAGAACCTATGAACTATTAGGACTTGAAGACTATAATGATTGAACATGTGAGTGTGCCATTTCCCCAGTATCATCATTTTCATCCCCTGACAATCATCATGTCAGTCCCCCAGAATTAACATTCTTAGCTCTAGGCACTGTCCATGTCAATCTCCTACTATATACTTGTTCAGTCCCTGACTCTGAGACTTATACATCCCATATCAGCATCCTCTTTCACTTTCTCTGACACTGTAGCTTCAAATCTCTCAGTTACAGAATTCATATTAACTGACACTGAAGGTGACCATGTCTCAGCACCATCATTTTCAGACCTTGTTGCTGGTGATACCACTTCCTCAGTCTTGCCATTCTCACTGCCTGACATTAGAGATCACAATCAGCCAGTATCAGCACTTTCATTCTCCGACATTATTCCACAAATTCCTCCAGGCTCCCTATTACCAGTTTCCAAAAGTTGGGGTGCCTGCCTGTATCAGTGTTCTCTGTCTCTGACACTGCTGGTGCTTCTCACCATGTTACATAATTTCCTGCGTTGATACAGTGCATGGCATTCCTCTGTATCAACGGTCTCTGTCATGGAAGGTGCTTGTTCCCTGTATCAGAACTTTCAGTCTCTAAAACCCAGGTGCATCATTGCCCCAGCATTTCTATTCCTATGTACTATTTTGTGAGTGGCATATGTCAGTGTCCCAACATGAGAAAGATCAGAAAGAGAAGTTGCAAATATAATTTCCTTGTTTACCTCCACTCCATAATCTATCTGCATTTACTATCTGTTATCTGTTATCCTAAGCCAAATGTATACATTTATATTACAGAGGCTTTCAAAATTAGTGGCTTTGCATACTCTTGCTCTATGACTCAGGCAAGTGTCAATCTACTAGTCTCCAATATCTACATTAAGGTAAACATTTTTTACATCTTTTTATAATAAAAAAGTTCTGCATGTATAAAAGTGATCTATCTAGCTAAACTTCTTCCATTGTCATAAAAGTAGGTGTAGTGCACCATACCTCTCAACTTCTTAGAGCAAAAAATCTGGACAAAGCCTAAAATGATGGGGGACAAATAGGGACAGATTTTGAATATTGCTCTTACAAAACTTAGAAAGTTGATAGAATAATAGGTTTTGTATTAGCATGAATTTTCTGAGGGATTTGGAGTCTTAAACTCAAATGTTTGCCACATTTAATGACTTCAATCCTCAACTATTTGCCAGAAAAGTACAGATTTTAGGAGGAACACACCAAAAATATGAGGCAAAAATCTGGACATTCTGTGAAAATCTGTATACCCATCAGTGTCTGTTTGCCAGTCACCCCATTTGGTGTGACTAGTCTAACAATATCAATTTATGAATTAAAGAAATGTATACTTGTATCTATCATCCATCCATCTATCCATTCATCCATCCACAATATTCTTCTGTAAGTTAGAAAAGGGATCATATTCTACTGTGCTCCTACCAAACCTTACTAATATAGAGAACTTCATGGCCATCAACTTCCTTTGACTCTCTCTCTCTCTCTCTCTCTATACATATATATATATATATATATATATATATATATATATATATATATATATATATATATATATATATATGCATTTTTCAGAAGCAGACAACAGACTGATTCATTTGTGGTTTATTATTTATTAAAGTCTGAATGGCCAAACAAGTCCCTTTTCAGGGGAGGCTTGGGGAAAAATTATCATTTATTTATCATAATAGTAGTAGTACGTATACAACATACAGCATGCTCAGATAATATTAGCAGCATTATATAGAAAGTGACAATGAATAAAGCAGATAATTATTAAACAAGCAAATCTATATTGCAGCAACATAATCAGCACTGGATGCAGTTAAGCAGTAATACATTAAGTCAGATATAATTATATGCACTTTGTCATAAGAAGAGTAGAAGACTGAAGAATAAGAGAGAAAGAAAAATCACTGACGTGTTAAGTTCAAAGGAGAAGTAGTTCATGAATAATTTAGCCTGGGGAATAAGGTGAATCCCCCTTGGGATTTTGTTACTTACTCTGTTGCTGGGATTCATATGCAAATGTGGGGAAGGTAATGAACGATCACTGAGGATAAAGAAATTGAAAAGTTCAGGTGACAGTGGCAGACAGACAGACAGACAAAGACACAGACAGGGGCATTGTGCACTCAAAACTTAGTGAGAAAACACACATGCAAATGGTGGAGAAATGGTGATGAGAAGAGTTGGCAATGAAGGAGGAATAGGGAATAAAACAGGGAAAACCACAGGATGGAAATAGGGTGGAGTCCCATCATGTCTGGATATCACATCAGCCCAAAGGGCAACACACCTAAGCATAAATGTCTTGAGTCGTCAGTGATATGGGCCAGTTACTCCCCTTGCAGCTCAATAAGACAGACATACTGATTATGCATCACTGCTAGTCACAGGAAAAGACATTCCTCAATGCAGAGGCATGTGTCCAGTTGTCAGCTCACCTCTGCAGCCACCAGCCTCCATTTCTGATGTAAAGAGACAAAGGGAGACTCCTTTGGTCCACTTTCAACTATTCTCCTGAAAAGTAAGCAAAGTGGGTACTAGTAACATTTGTAGTGCACCTGCATCAACCTGGCAATTTGAGGCTACTCAGGTCCCGAAACAGTACTAGGTGCAGTGAAGTCTGTGGCTCTAATTCTTTCCCTTATATAAGTGGACCTTAAGAGGGATGACAAAATGGGGAAACAATTATTACATGCAAATGATATAAGAACTGGTTCTGCTAAGTCTCGCAGTAGTAGCAGTGAAACTACACGGGCTGGTGTTAAGACAGCAGCTATATCACCTATGGGCACACAGACTGCCTCCTCCTACTACGGACACACAGACTGCCTCCTCCTACCATGGGAGTTGACCAGGTCATTGACAACAATTTTTACCAGCCCAACAGCTGGGAAATCTAATCATGATGCAAATGCATGATCATGTATTTTAACCACTTTTTGTCTCACCTGTGGGCACACAGCCTGCCATCCCTCATCTTGTACATCATCTAAGACATGGCCAATGGTGGTCTTCAGAATCAACACAATGGATGCACCACCATAGTGCTTATGTATGTTCCATTAGTTCTATCCCTTTCCTGCCGTGGACTGCATTGACCCCTGACACCACAGGCCAACATGATAGACACTGTCCGTGATCATGTTGTGGCACCACTGGCGGTTATGACCCCTGCCTGCCCACAACCTCCCATAGTAAATGGCTGCCATATTTGTCTTCCATGACCTTACTTCATATTATAATGAAGCATTCACCTGTCATATCAAATGGCTACCCCCAACCTCTTAGAGCAAAAAATCTGGACAAAGCCTAAAATGATGGGGGGCAAATAGGGACAGATTTTGAATATTGCTCTTACAAAACATAGAAAGTTGATAGAATAATAGGTTTTGCATTATCATGAATTTTCTGAGGGATTTTGAGTCTTAAACTCAAATGTTTGCCACATTTAATGACTTCACTCCTCAGCTATTTGCCAGAAAAGTACAGATTTTAGGAGGAACACGCCAAAAATATGAGGCAAATATCTGGACATTCTGTGAAAATCTGTGTACCCATCAGTGTCTGTTTGCCAGTCACCCCATTTGGTGTGACTAGTCTAATGATATCAATTTCTGAATTAAAGAAATATATACTTGTATCTGTCATCCATCCATCTATCCATTCATCCATCCATAATATTCTTCTGTAAGTTAGAAAAGGGATCATATTCCACTGTGCTCCTACCAAACCTTACTTAATATAGTGAGCTTCATAGGTTCATACTAGGCTATCTGCCCTAGGGCATTTATAAGCCGAGCCAGAGTGTGTTTAGCTTTCGCCACCCATTTTAAATTAATTTTGCTATGCCCTTTTTCGAATTTAGTATACTGTGCCTCTGTCTAACAATGACACAGAAGTGATACTCGGGGTAAACCTATGATCTCCCATCCACTCATCAAGATTACTCTAGAAGAGAGTCAATAAGGGACTCTGCCTAACCTGGACTGGGATTTTATTCCAGAGTGAAGGGAGCCTCTGGGTTATGAATCTGTCCCTCCAGCATGTCTTATTTATTTCAGTGCTGAGGTTCAAGTCTCTCGAGCGCATAGCTCAATGGGATTTGGATTTTCTGAGGTGCAGCATGTCCATTAATTCCGGGTTGGACATGGCTTTATACGTCAGGCACAGATCGCCTCTGAGCAGGCGGTATGCCACTGAGTAGAGCTGGAGTTTCTTTAACTGGGCAGCATATGGCATCTGTTTGAGCCCTTTGATCATCTTGGTGAGGTACTTTTGGGGTCTTTCCAGTTGCTGCAGGTGTCTGGTAAGGTACATCCCAAAAGGGGCATTGTACTCAATTATGGGCCTGATGAGGGATGAGTAAAGAAGCACGATGACCTCCCCTGATCTAGATGTGAATCCCTTCATGATTAGGTGGGCTATATAAAATGTTTTTCTAACAACTTTGGCCATGTGGTTGTCAAATGAGAGATTGCTATCAACTTGGGTCCCCAGGTCAATAATTAAGTCTTCTGTACTTAATGGATTACCACCTATGTGGTAATTTGTGGGAACTTTGTTTTTGCCAAAGGGGATGACTATGCACTTTTTGGCATTTAGCTTGAGGCCATGGATCTGGCACCAGTTGTCTGTTTCTATGAGGCCCTTTTGGAGGATGCTTGTGTCGGCTGGAGAGTCGATTATGGCGCCCAGTTTGCAGTCATCTGCAAACTTGGTCAGCCACAGTCCTTCCGTGTTGGCCTGTACCTCCGAGAAATATATACCGAACAAGAGAGGTCCCAGGACTGAGCCTTGTGGGATGCCACTTGTAACTGGTTTGGAGTCTGACATGGCTCCAGCAATTCTAACCATGTGGGTTCTGTCCTTCAGCCAGTTTGCAACCCATCTAGTGACATAGGGGTTTATATTTAAGCTGGTGAGCTTATCTATAATGCCCGAGGGGGTATTGTATCGAAGGCTTTTGCGAGGTCCAGGTAGGCTATGTGGACCACCTTCCCCTCATCAATGGCCTTGGTGACTGTTTCAAAGAAATCAACCAGGTTTAAGAGGCAGGATCTGCCCTTAACAAAGCCAAACTGGGTAGGATCCAGTGTCTATAGGTCCCCAATATCTTTATTTAAGAGGTCCATGATGATCCTTTCCATAGCTTTGCAGACCAAGCTAGTCAAGCTTATGGGGCAATAGTTTCCAGGATCCGTTGAGGCACCACCTTTGTGGAGAGGGACCACTGTTGCTGTACGCCACTCTTTGGGTACATATCCTGTAGTAAGGCTGAGATTGAACAGTAGTTTTATGTTTGGGTTTAGCTCTTCTCGGAGTTTATGTAGGATGCAGCCCGGGACACCATCTGTTTTTTACTTTGTTTTTTACTTTGGAGAGGGCAGCTCTTACCTGAGCATCTGAGATGTCAGGGGGGCAGCCCTCTGCTGGGATAGATATTTGCCCTTTTGGTGGGGAGGGGGGGGGAGTTTGTGCTGAGCCTGTCAGCTAGGATGTTGGCAATGTCTGTGGGTTCGGTGTATTTTTTGTCATTTTGGACTAATTCTGAGCATATCTGGGAATTCCCACACAGGTTCCTAACATAACTAAAGAAAGCCTTGTGATTATCCTTAGTGTCCTGTGCAATTTTTCTCTCGAAGCTGGCCTTAGACGATTTTATGAGTGCCTGTAGATTTTTGCTAATACTGATCAGAGATGCCTTCCCTTTTTGGGATTTTGCTCTATCATGTAGTAGCTTCCTACTTCTATTGTATAGTTTGTTTATGGCTGGGGTCCACCAGACAGGACGTCTGCCTTTGGAGCGTTGGGTCATGGTTTTATTTGGGATTGCATGATCCATGCATTCCTGAAGGTGTTCATAGAATGCGTTTATAAAGGATTCTGCAGTCTGGGCCGTATTTTCCACAGGCCCGGGGGCTTTGAAGGATTCCACCTCGGTTTTGAGGAGTGTAAAATTTGCTTTAGAGAAGTTTTAAACTGTGGTTTTCAGGGCAGGGGGTGGAGTCGGGATGTGAATATCCAGTGAGATTAGTTTATAGTCTGATCTTACCAGTGAGGGATACACTTCTAGTCTGGAGCATAGAGTCCCCATGTTGGTGATGATCAGGTCCAGTATGTTTTCCTCTCTTGTGGAAGTGGTAACAAGTTGTTCCATAGCATTTGAGTTTATAAATTCTAGGAACCTTTGGGCTAGGGTGTTGGAGCTAGAGTAATGCTCCCAGTCTATGTTTGGGTAGTTGAAGTCGCCCAATATAATGGTGTTTGGAGAGATCTTCATATTTTCCAGTGTTCTCAGGAAGGCCGAGTGGGGTTCCTGGGTTTGGGACGGTGGTCTGTAGCAGGCTATAAACTGGAAGGCAGTTTTACCCACTGTTAGTTGCACACGGATAGTCTCTGATGCTTCGTGCTGTTCCACCAACCTGGAAGTGTGGGTATCTTTGACGAATATTGATACTCCCCCTCCTTTTGTGGTTCGGTCCAAGTTTTGGGGCCGAAAAGCATGGTATGAAGTATAACCTGGTAGTGCTGGGTGCTCGAGCCTTGAACCAGGTTTCTGTTACTGCACAGATATCGATGTTCTCCATGCTAAGGAGATTTTCGAGGAGTGCATCTTGAGGTTTAGACTTCTGGCGTTGAATAGCATTACTCTTAGTTTCTTATCCCTTGTGATACCTATGGAGGTGGGTTTGTCTTTTAAGCCTTGCCTAAAAAAGGCACTATGGGGGTAGCAAGAGCCTTTGCCAATATCCAAAAGCCCAGCGGTGACAGGTGCAAGCCGTCCCTATCGAAGCATCGTGGCTTGTCGAGCATGTCATCCCAGGCTGACAGGCATTGGATCCCCTTTGAATGACACCAATACTTAAGCCAATTGTTGAAATTGATCATCTTGTCTTCATATTGTGGCATCATTCTTGGTGAGGGTAAGATGCTACTCAAGGTCAGGGTCATACCGGCCTGGGCTACATGCTCAGAGAGCTCCTCTATGTCTCTTTTCATGTAGTCCAGGGAGGTATGTCTCAGGTCATTCACACCAGCATGGACAATGACGGAGTATTATTTGTACTTGCCTTGGAGTGACCTGAGTGCTTGTGTTATGTGGTGGATCCTAGCGCCCAACAGGCAGCTCACCGTGACCTTCTCCTTGTTCACCCTGGTGAGCGGGACGTCAGTGTGCCTGATGATAGAGTCACCTATTACAAGTGTATCAGGTGTGTTGTTTAGCCTTAAGGGCTGTGACTGTTCGGCTCACTGACTTTGTGAGCTATGTGTTTTGGGGTAGCGGTAGCTTGGGTGTCTGCTTTGGAGGTCTTTGCTGCTTAGGCAGATTTTTATTTAGAGCCTCTGAGTATGTTTTTGTGGGTTTATGTGTTTGGTTTGCTGTCGTGGTAGGTCTATGTGAGACTGGAATTGTAGTGAGTGTGGTTTCCTTCTCCTCCTGACTGGTTTCACCAGTACTGAGTTGAGAGAGCTTAGCCTCCAGTATGGCTATATGGTTGCATCTCTCACATGTGTTGGAATTTGTTGGGAGGAGGAGAGGGTTGTCTGTGTACATGAGGCAGTTGTAACATTGCCTCAAGATTCCCAGATTCACCAGCTGGACCAGAGAGGAGATTGACAACTGACCTTTGGACATGCTAGAATAGTATTGGGAATTCCTTTATAATTGAAAAAAAGGGCCAGTGGGGAACAAGGTACTCAAGGGAGTTTGTGAGGGTGTAGTGCTTTTAATTTTTAGTGCTGACTTATATAATTGCTTTAGTGAGCAAGTGTCAGGTAACTTAAATGCAATGTGTTACAGGTAACTTAAATGCAAAAATGACAAACAGTAACTTTCTTTCAAGTGAAACAAGGAAATAAGTACAGTAAGCAATGCAGATATCACTAGGGATCCACAGAAGCGCTGAAAAGCCATGTTTTAGGTGGAATTAGCGTTTCAGGGAAATAAACAAACAAACAACAAGCATACAAACAAAGCTAGATTCAGCAGGCCTGGATCTAGTCTATGCTACAGCAAACAAGGTGTACCAATTTCAGTAAGAAACAGTTCAAATATGCAGGCACTATAAGCCTTTAACAAGAAATTCCCAGCTCAGAAGGGCAGAGTCCAGCCTCTCCTCCCACAAGAGTGCAGACCAGGAACCCTTTTAATGTAAAATAACTGGCCTGAAGCCCAAGTGCTTAAACCAGAATTAATACACTTTTAGAATAACAGACACTGAGCCCTCAATCAGCAGTTCCCAACTTAGAAGGATGTAAGCTACTTGTTCTGCCACTACAGTGCAGACCACAAACCTTCTTAATGTAAAACAACTGGCCTGAAGCCCAAGTGCTTAAACCAGAATTAATACACTTTTAGAATAACAGACACTGAGCCCTCAATCAGCAGTTCCCAACTTAAAAGGATGTAAGCTACCTATTTTGCCACTACAGTGCAGACCACAAACCTTCTTAATGTAAAACAACTGGTCTGAAGCCCAAGTGCTTAAACTAAAAGGCTTAGAATGAGTTATACCAAGCAGTAATAAATATAATTGAGTACTTTTAAGATGACGTAAAAGCAAAATAAAGTAGGAAGAAATACAAATACAGTAAAAGCAGATAATTTTTTTTTTTTTTTTTGAGTGAGCAAATGAGATGGGCCCAGGAGTTACAGGACAGAAACAAGTGCAAATGCAGGCCTTCAAATCAGAAAGTTGAGAGAGATGGAAGACCGCCCAAATGGCCAATAACTACAAATTCTGGGCCAGAACGACTCCTTATGTGGTAGACAGGTTACCTAGTGCTTACCACTCCCACTGATAAGCTAGAAAGCTTCCCTCCAACACAGAAAGGCTTGGCGGGCTCAGAAGCTTACAAATAGTCCTGGATACAGCAAATCTGTATCTGAAACACTAATTACAGGAAAGGTAGGAAACAGGCTTACATTTTTTTTTTCAGAAAAGTAGCAAAAACAGTAGTAAAAACAATTCACATGCAGTGCAAGCTGGCACACTTGTGTATGTAGCAATATTAGTCCACACACAGTTTGAAAAAGTGTAATTAAATTAAAAAAGGACTAAAAGCAAGTGCAGAAAGTGTTTATTATGTAGAATGCAGTAAAGAGATGGGACTGGGGGAGTGTCCTAGATCAAATCTACAGTGGGGCGGGCACTGCAAATGCCACCTAATTTAAACTACAACCAAGAACAGGGAGGGGGGGTGAGAAAAAGTTTCAACAGAGATGTGAGGAATCAGAGTGCAAATTATAAAACCAAAAAAATATACTGATCTCTGTATATTTGTAGAACAGTAAGACAACAGATATCTAAGCAACAATTTAGCTCTATAATACAGCATAATACAGAAAATATACTCATGTCTATATATTTGCAGATACTCTTGTAAGGCTGTCTCTCAACACACACATTCCACTTTAAATGCAGGCTGCTGCTATTAAGTCAAATTAAGGGAACCTTGCGTTAACAACACACAAGCTAAATAAACCAAAATGAGGGGTGGGGTGGGGAAGACAGTTTCAACAGAGATGTGAGGAATCAGAGTGCAAATTATAAAACCAAAAAAATATATACTGATCTCTGTATATTTGCAGAACAGTAAGACAACAGATATCTAAGCAACAATTTAGCTCTATAATACAGAATAATACAGAAAAATATACTCAGCTCTATATATTTGCAGATAGTCTTGTAAGGCTGTCTCTCAACACACAGGTTCCACTTTAAATGCAGCTGTTGCTATTAAGTCAAATTAAGGGAACCTTGAGTTAACAACACACAAGCTATAGAAACCAAAATGAGGGGTGGGGAAGACAGTTTCAACAGAGATGTGAGGAATCAGAGTGCAAATTATAAAACCAAAAAAATATATACTGATCTCTGTATATTTGCAGAACAGTAAGACAACAGATATTTAAGCAACAATTTGGCTCTATAATACAGAATAATACAGAAAAATATACTCAGCTCTATATATTTGCAGATAGTCTTGTAAGGCTGTCTCTCAACACACAGGTTCCACTATGCATTTTTCAGAAGCAGACAACAGACTGATTCATTTGTGGTTTATTATTTATTTCCTTTGTCTACCAGGAAAGTCTGAATGGCCAAACAAGTCCCTTTTCAGGGGAGGCTTGGGGAAAAATGATCATTGATTTATCATAATAGTAGTAGTACGTATACAACATACAGAATGCTCAGCTAATATTAGCAGCATTATATGCAAAGTGGCAATGAATAAAGCAGATAATTATTAAACAAACATCTATTTTGCAGCAACATAATCAGCAATGGATGCAGTTAAGTAGTAATGCATTAAGTCAGATATAATTATATGCATTTTGTCATAAGAAGAGTAGAGCATGAATAATTTAGCCTGGGAAATAAGGTGAATCCCCCTTGGGATTTTGTTACTTACTCTGTTGCTGGGATTCATATGCAAATGTGGGGAAGGTAATGAAAGATCACTGAGGATAAAGAAATTGAAAAGTTCTGGTAACAGTGGCAGACAGACAGACTCACAAAGAGAAAACACACATGCAAATGGTGGAGAAATGGTGATGAGAAGAGTTGGCAATGAAGGAGGAATAGGGAATAAAACAGGGAAAACCACAGGATGGAAATAGGGTGGAGTCCCATTTTGTCTGGATATCAGGTCAGCCCAAAGGGCAACACACCTAAGCATAAGTGTCTTGAGTCATCAGTGATATGGGCCAGTTACTCCCCTTGCAGCTCAATAAGACAGACATACTGATTGTGCATCACTGCTAGTCACAGGAAAAGACAATCCGCAATGCAGAGGCATGCGTCCAGTTGTCAGCTCACCTCTGCAGCCACCAACCTCCATTTCTGATGTAAAGAGACAAAGGGAGACTCCTTTGGTCCACTTTCAACTATTCTCCTGAAAAGTAAGCAAAGTGGGTAATAGTAACATTTGTAGTGCACCTGCATCAACCTGGCAATTTGAGGCTACTCAGGTCCTGAACCAGTACTAGGTGCAGTGAAGTTTGTGGCTCTAATTATTTCCCTTATATAAGTGGACCTGCAGAGGGATGACAAAATGGGGAAACAATTATTACATGCAAATGATATAAGAACTGGTTCTGCTAAGTTGCGCAGTAGTAGCAGTGAAACTACACAGGCTGATGTTAAGACAGCATCTATATCACCTATGGGCACACAGACAGCCTCCTCCTACTATGGACACACAGACAGAGTCCTCCTACCATGGGAGTTGACCAGGTCATTGGCAACAATTTTTTCCAGCCCAACATTTGGGAAATCTAATCATGATGCAAATGCATGATCATGTATTTTAACCACTTTTTGTCTCAACTGTGGGCACACAGCCTGCCATCCCTCATTTTGTACATCATCTAAGACATGGCCAATGGTGGTCTTCAGAATCAACACAATGGATGCACAACCATAGTGCTTATGTATGTTCCATTAGTTCTATCCCTTTCCTGCCATGGACTGCATTGACCCCTGACACCACAGGCCAACACGATAGACACTGTCCGTGATCATGTTGTGGCACCACTGGCGGTTATGACCCCTGCCTGCCCATAACCTCCCATAGTAAATGGCTGCTATATTTGTCTTCCATGACCTTACTTCATGTTATAATGAAGCATTCACTTGTCACTGTATCTCCCTGACATGTGCATATGATGATGTCTGTACCTTGCCCATTCTCTAAAGAGTATGTATAGTGATGTCTAATGCACAAAATGGCCAGTTCATGCAATGCACTGCATAGCCCAAGGGTGTCATCACATGCATCACTTTATTTTGTGGTGTCTGTCTCATGGCCCATAGCTGTGGACTAGATGCTGCCTCTTTGCCAGTATTGCACTGTATTGCACTCCCATCTGCCTCAGCTGTGACACTGTTGGTGCTGCATGTCCCTTCCTGACTCTCCACCTTATCATTCTGCTGCTGTTATGACTGGTGTAGATGACCCTGTTATGACGCCCACCTGATGCTCCAGTTCTTGAGACAATATCATGTTGTATAGCATGACACACATAACAATCTTGCTGAATATATCTAGAAGGTACTGCAGTGCACTGCTGAAGTGTCTCTTCAAGTTACCTCTCAATATGTTTATTCAGAGTCAGGAACAAAGCAAAAAAATGATAGGGAAAAGGCCCCATATTATTGACACTTTTTAAATGCTAGTAAAGTTAAAACTTCTCAAAACAAAATTCTACTTTTAAGAAGACTGGAGTTAAATTTTGAAAAAAAGGTATTAGCATACTACATCCCCCACAAAAAAAGGTCTGGACAGTTGAGAGGTATGCCTTTCAGTAATCTGAAACAGATGCTCTTCCATGTTTCAGGTTTCTGTACAGGGTACTTTTAAAGGCCATTTTCTACACACTTCAGGGCAGGAATGTTGGGATCATCAAGGGTAAATCTAGCACTTCATGCAACGTACTATATATGGCCAGCTCCCTGCATACATGCATACAGGATACCAGTGTGTATAAGTCTCTACTTCTAGCATGCATGTGCACACACCAAATAGATGATCCTCTGCAAAGGCCCCTCATAGGATTATTTGGTACAAGTCAGATATGTTCTAAATGTGTAAATCACATGAATTTCCTGGTTGGTGGATGAACATACTACAAGTAATACCCTAAGCATTACAAAGCACTATGCTTTTCAGACCATGGAGGCCCTTTTTAGGTACATAAGCAAAAGATAGGCTATCAGTCTGTGGACTATTACAAGCTTAGCCAATAACCAGAGGTCAGACGCAACCCCTGTACTTTGTATCCCTGAGGTTAAGACTTTAACAATTAGAAACTCTCTCCCCCATGCAATCCTCCTCCCCTTGCTAGTGTATCACAAATCCTCTAGGCCAGGAGAGGACTTGCAGGCAAAATTTATGTGATCTGTGGCTTCCAGAACTTTGGGGAAATGGGCTATGTCATAAAATGCCTGTAAGGTTTTGGATCTCTACTCCACTGTATGTTGTACTACATATTGTAGCATTATGTCAGGGAACTGGTTTAGAATTCATATGGTTGACATCTGCAATATCCCTACTGTGTCCCACATAGGTCACTGGAAGGTCATGGAAGATATAACGGTTAAAGCTACGCATGGCTTTGCATTGAGAGGATTAGGCATACCATGCATCTCCCTCAGTTCTACTTATTGGTAACAGTTTGACCAGGCCCTTTAACAGGATTCCTACACATTCAGAAATATTGTGTAATCTGCTGGCCTGTGAGCTGGTGCTATGTCTGGGCAGTATATACCTCCTCACATGGTGCAAAAGGCTGCAATGCACAGCACAGCTTGCACTGGCACTGATGTTCACATGCTGCCAAGCTGTTGTGCTGCTACTGTTGCTATTCCTTGAACTGCTACCATTGTGCACATCATGAATCATGACATTCAAGATGGGAATGTGCCTCTACACAACATGCCTATTTTAGATATTTCTGAGCTGGTCCATGATTTTGAGTTCCTTCATTTCAATAATTTGCATGGCTCATTTACTTGGATATCCTCATTTCCATGGCATTATGCTCTCATTAGCATGCACTGCATAGAGTGCTATTTTTCCACTGCATGGCTGAAGGATCTGCATCTTTAAATCACCCATGCTCTACACATGGCCATGCATAAACATCTGTGAATCTCGGCCTATATTTGTATGTGACTCTGTTTAATGCTTTATGACAGGCACATAAGTGGCAGTAAATTGCTATTTTCTTAACACAACATTTTTCATCCAAATGTTGCAAGGGACGGCTGCTATACAGTTTTATATTAAAAAAACAAGTTTTTGCAACATGACTGGAAAATCACAGCTTGAGATAAAACTGCATATTTCATTGTCACTGTTCATTAACTAGAAATTAAAATCAGTATGAAAATTATGGGAAAAAATTACAGTTATGAGTCACAAGTTTATGTCTAACTTGGTAAATGGAATTTGATAATTCTGAAGATGTTTGATATTTTAACAACAAACATGTCACTTCTTCAGAAACATCTGCATAAGCTCAAAAACATTGTATTACATTTATTCAATTTATTCCTAAAGATGGATAACACAAAGAATAATATTCTGAAAATCTGAGAGAAATATTGTGTCAACAAAAGTGAATATTTGCAGATCACTCTTTTCATTTTGTTAATATAATAATCATGTAAGAGTCTGTAGATATATACATCTGTTTTCAAGTTTGCCTGAAGAAAATTGTCTGTTTCTTTGTCAGTCATAGGATGCATGTGTAGACTTAGGGAATCATTTTCAGGTCAAAGCATGTTAGCAGGTCATTGATGTAACTATGTTTTCTGCTGTCAAGTACTCTGACAAATGTATCCTTAGACCAAAGATGGTATTGTCTGTTTTGGCCACACTTACAGCATAGCCATTTCTGGAAAGTTCCTCTTGAATGTTAAAAACTCCTCAGCACGAAAAAATGACTATCTCTGTCACCAGATTTTACAGTAATATTTGTTGCATTTGTAAAACAAATCATGTTTTATATGTCCAGATATCTATTTAGTATAAAGAAGAACAATCTCACTGTACACAAGGTAAGTGTCATATACTGCAATTCCTCTGTTGAACCCATCAGCATTATTTGTACTGTGAGAGATGAGAATACTTGCTAATTGATCACAGAGAATTTCTATTGGCATGAAATTTCTGTTTAAACCTTAATTAGGGTAACAATTTGAAATGTCTATCCCTCATATATTCCCTTTCTTATAACTTGATGTCATAATCTATTTAAACATTGTTATGAGCAAATTCATTATGGCTAATAGTTCTAATTGACAGATTAATCTCAAATAATATTTAACTAAATGACACATGATGAACAATAAAAACAGCAGCTCAAAATTAAGCAGCAGAGATAATGCCATGTTCTAGGAACTAGAAATAGAGATTCTGCAGAGAGGTTTGAAGTGCTATATCGAAAAATATTTCCTTCCATGTAACATAGATACAGGTTAATGTTACAGTATTTTTAAAACTGAATCAACTCTACAAGTGCCAGCCCAGAAAACATGGTCTGACCTGTGTTTCAACCATTCTAATGGAACTTTTATTACAGCAGTGGGAATGCCTTTACTGTGATTTGTATAACAGTGCTCCATTAAATACAGTCAATATGCATAATATCATTTTGCATTATGGAGAAAATGTAATTAGAATTCCAGTTCATCCTAGTGCTGCAGACACGCTTTCTTTATTTCATCCGGCAGAATATTTCTATTTTCAATGTGTTAGAATTTTAAACATACACACACACACACACACAAACACACACACACACACACACACACACACACACACACACACACACACACACACACACACACACACAGTACACACACATGCAGATCTGATTCTACAATACCCTTATTGTTTACCAACATCTGGCATTTTCACATATCATTATAAACAGATAATGACCAGAAAATATAACTTTAATGGGTATTAGTAAAATAATAGAACATCTGACACAACTGCTTTCACAGATATCGTATTATGACATCGGAGCTAACTGCACTGAGTACCAATCAGTTAGTCGATATCATATTATTACACTGGAACTAACTGCCCTGTGGATCAATCAGTTAGTCGATATCATATTATGACATTGGAGCTAACTGCACTGTGTACCAATCAGTTAGTCGATATCATATTATGACACTGGAACTAACTGCCCTGTGGATCAATCAGTTAGTCGATATCATATTATGACACTGGAACTAACTGCCCTGTGTACCAATCAGTTAGTCGATATCATATTATGACACTGGAACTAACTGCCCTGTGTACCAATCAGTTAGTCTATATCATATTATGACACTGGAACTAACTGCCCTGTGTACCAATCAGTTAGTCAATATCATATTATGACACTGGAACTAACTGCCCTGTGTACCAATCAGTTAGTCGATATCATATTATGACACTGGAACTAACTGCCCTGTCTACCAATCAGTTAGTCGATATCATATTATGACACTGGAACTAACTGCCCTGTCTACCAATCAGTTTGTCGATATCATATTATGACACTGGAACTAACTGCCCTGTCTACCAATCAGTTAGTCGATATCATATTATGACACTGGAACTAACTGCCCTGTCTACCAATCAGTTAGTCGATATCATATTATGACACTGGAACTAACTGCCCTGTCTACCAATCAGTTAGTCGATATCATATTATGACACTGGAACTATCTGCCCTGTGTACCAATCAGTCAATATCATATTGTGACACTGGAACTAACTGCCCTATGTACCAATCAGTTAGTCGATATCATATTATGACACTGGAACTAACTGCCCTGTGTACCAATCAGTTAGTCGATATCATATTATGACACTGGAACTAACTGCCCTGTGTACCAATCAGTTAGTCGATATCATATTATGACACTGGAATTAACTGCCCTGTGTACCAATCAGTTAGTCGATATCATATTATGACACTGGAACTAACTGCCCTGTGTACCAATCAGTTAGTAGATATCATCTTATGACACTGGAACTAACTGCCCTGTGTACCAATCAGTTAGTAGATAGGTTCATAGGTTCATGCAAGGCTATCTGCCCTAGGGCATTTATAAGCCTAGCCAGAGTGTGTTTGGCTTTCGCCACCCATTTTAAATTAATTTTGCTATGTCCTTTTTCGAGGTTAGTATACTGTGCCTCTGTCTAACAGTGACACAGAAGTGATACCCGGGGTAAACCTACGATCTCCCATCCACTCATCAAGATTCCTCTTGAAGAGAGTCAATGAGGGACTCTGCCTAACCTGGACTGGGATTTTATTCCAGAGTGAAGGGAGCCTCTGGGTTATGAATCTGTCCCTCCAGCATGTCCTATTTATTTCAGTGATGAGGTTCAATTCTCTCGAGCGCGTAGCTCGATGGGATTTGGATTTTCTGAGGCGCAGCATGTCCATTAATTCCGGGTTGGACGTGGCTTTATACATCAAGTACAGATCGCCTCTGAGCAGGCGGTATGCCACTGAGTAGAGCTGGAGTTTCTTTAACCGGGCAGCATATGGCATCTGTTTGAGCCCTTTGATCTTCTCGGTGAGGTACTTTTGGGGTCTTTCCAGTTGCTGCAGGTGTCTGGTAAGGTACATCCCAAAAGGGGCATTGTACTCAATTATGGGCCTGATGAGGGATGAGTAAAGAGGCACGATAACCTCCCTGATCTAGATGTGAATCCCTTCATGATTAGGTGGGCTATATAAAATGTTCTTCTAACCACTTTGGTCACATGGTTGTCAAATGAGAGATTGCTATCAACTTGGGTCCCCAGGTCCCTAATTACTTCTTCTGTACTTAATGGATTACCACCTATGTGGTAATTTGTGGGCACTTTGTTTTTGCCAAAGGGGATGACTATACACTTTTTGGCGTTTAGCTTGAGGCCATGGCTCTGGCACCAGTTGTCTGTTTCTATGAGGCCCTTTTGGAGGATGCTTGTGTCAGCTGGAGAGTCGATTATGGAGCCCAGTTTGCAGTCATCTGAAAACTTGGTCAGCCACAGTCCTTCCGTGTTGACCTGTACCTCCGAGAAATATATACCGAACAAGAGAGGTCCCAGGACTTAGCCTTGTGGGACACCACTTGTAACTGGTTTGGAGTCTGACATGGCTCCAGCAATTCTAACCATGTGGGTTCTGTCCTTGAGCCAGTTTGCAACCCATCTAGTGACACAGGGGTTTATATTTAAGCTGGTGAGCTTATCTATAATGCCCAAGTGGGGTATTGTATCGAAGGCTTTTGCAAAGTCCAGGTAGGCTGTGAGGACCACCTTCCCCTCGTCAATGGCCTTGGTGATTGTTTCAAAGAAATTGACCAGGTTTAAGAGGCAGGATCTGCCCTTAACAAAGCCGAACTGGGTAGGATCCAGTGTCTGTAGGTCCCCAATATCTTTATTTATAAGGTCCATGATGATCCTTTCCATAGCTTTGCAGACCAAGCTAGTCAGGCTTATGGGGCGATAGTTTCCAGGATCCGTTGAGGCACCACCTTTGTGTAGAGGGACCACTGTTGCTGTACGCCACTCTTTGGGTACATATCCTGTAGAAAGGCTGAGATTGAACAGTAGTTTTATGTTTGGGTTTAGCTCTTCTTGGAGTTCATTTGGGACGCAGCCCGGGACACCATCTGGTCCCATTGATGCTGTGTTTTATGCTTTGGAGAGGGCAGCTCTTACCTGAGCATCTGAGATGTCAGGAGGGCAGCACTCTGCTGGGATAGATATTTGTCCTTTTGGTGGGAAGGGAGGGGAGAAGTTTGCACTGAACCTGTCAGCTAGGATGTTGGCAATGTTTGTGGGTTTGGTGTATTTTTTGTCATTTTGGACTAATTCTGAGCATATCTGGGAATTCCCACCCAGGTTCCTAACATAACTAAAGAAAGCCTTGTGATTATCCTTAGTGTCCTGTGCAATTTTTCTCTCAAAGCTGGCCTTAGACAATTTTATGAGTGCCCTTAGTTTTTTGCTAATACTGATCAGAGATGCCTTCCCTTTTTGGGATTTTGTTCTATCATGTAGTAGCTTCCTCCTTCTATTGTATAGTTTGTTTATGGCTGGGGTCCACCAGACAGGATGTCTGCCTTTGGAGGATTGGGTCTTGGTTTTATTTGGGATTGCATGATCCATGCATTCCTGAAGGTGTTCATAGAATGCGTTTATAAAGGATTCTGCGGTCTGGGCCATATTTTCCACAGGCCCGGGGGCTTTGAAGGATTCTACCTCGGTTTTGAGGAGTGTGAAATTTTCTTTAGAGAAGTTTTTCACTGTGGTTTTCTGGGCAGGGGGTGGGGTCGGGATGTGAATATCCACTGAGATTAGTTTATGGTCTGATCTTACCAGTGAGGGATACACTTCTGGTCTGGAGCATAGAGTCCCCATGTTGGTGATGATCAGGTCCAGTATGTTTTCCCCTCTTGTGGGAGTGGTAACAAGTTGTTCCATAGCATTTGAGTTCTAGGAACCTTTGGGCTAGGGTGTTGGAGCTAGAGTAATGCTCCCAGTCTATGTTTGGGTAGTTGAAGTCGCCCAATATAATGGTGTTTGGAGAGACCTTCATATTTTCCAGTGTTCTCAGGAAGGCCAAGTGGGGTTCCTGGGTTTGGGAGGGTGGTCTGTAGCAGGCTATAAACTGGAAGGCAGTTTTACCCACTGTTAGTTGCACATGGATAGTCTCTGATGCTTCGTGCTGTGCCACCAACCTGGAGGTGTGGGTATCCTTGACGAATATTGATACTCCCCCTCCTTTTGTGGTTCGGTCCAAGTTTTGGGGCTGAAAAGCATGGTATGAGGTATAACCTGGCAGTGCTGGGGTGCTCTCGGGAGCCTTGAACCAGGTTTCTGTTACTGCACAGATATCGATGTTCTCCATGCTAAGGAGAGTTTCGAGTGTGTGCATCTTGAGGTTTAGACTTCTGGCATTGAGTAGCATTACTCTTAGTTTCTTATCCCTTGTGATACCTATGGAGGTGGGTTTGTCTTTTGAGCCTTGCCTAAAAAAGGCACTATGGGGGAAGCAAGAGCCTTTGCCAATATCCGAAACCCCAGGGGTGACAGGTGCAAGCCGTCCCTAGTGAAGCATCGTGGCTTGTCGAGCATGTCATCCCAGGCTGACAGGCATTGGATCCCCTTTGAATGACACCAATACTTAAGCCAGTTGTTGAAATTGATCATCTTGTCTTCATATTGTGGCATCATTCTTGGTGAGGGTAAGATGCTACTCAAGGTCAGGGTCATACCGACCTGGGCTACATGCTCAGAGAGCTCCTCTATGTCTCTTTTCATGTAGTCCAGGGAGGTACATCTCAGGTCATTCAAACCAGCATGGACAATGACTGAGTCATATTTGTACTTGCCTTGGAGTGACCTGAGTGCTTGTGTTATGTGGCAGATCCTAGCGCCCGACAGGCAGCTCACCGTGACCTTCTCCTTGTTCAGCCTGGTGAGCGGGACGTCAGTGTGCCTGATGATAGAGTCACCTATTACAAGTGTATCAGGTGTGTTGTTTAGCCTTAAGGGCTGTGACTGTTCGCACACTGGCTTTGTGAGCTATGTGTTGCATGTGTTTTGTTTTGCGGTAGCGGTTGCTTGGGTGTCTGCTTTGGAGGTCTCTGCTGCTTACGCAGATTTTTATTTAGAGCCTCTGAGTATTTTTTTGTGTGTTTATGTGTTTGGTTTGCTGTCGTGGTAGGTCTATGTGAGACTGGAATTGTAGTCAGTGTGGTTTCCTTCTCCTCCTGACTGGTTACGCCAGTACTGAGTTGAGAGAGCTTAGCCTCCAGTTTGGCTATATGGTTGCATCTCTCACATGTGTTGGAATTTGTTGGGAGGAGGAGAGGGTTGTCTGTGTACATGAGGCAGTTGTAACATTGCCTCAAGATTCCCAGATTCACCAGCTGGACCAGAGAGGAGATTGACAACTGACCTTTGGACATGCTAGAATAGTATTGGGAATTCCTTTATAATTGAAAAAAGGGCCAATGGGGAACAAGGTACTCAAGGGGAGTTTGTGAGGGTGTAGTGCTTTTAATTTTTTAGTGCTGACTTAGTGAGCAAGTGCCAGGTAACTTAAATGCAATGTGTTACAGGTAACTTAAATGCAAAAATGACAAACAGTAACTTTCTTTCAAGTGAAACAAGGAAATAAGTACAGTAAGCAATGCAGATATCACTAGGGATCCACAGAAGCGCTGAAAAGCCGCGTTTTAGGTGAAATTAGAATGTCAGGGGAAATAACAAGCAAACAAACAACCAGCATACAAACAAAGCTAGATTCAGCAGGCCTGGATCTAGTCTATGCTACAGCAAACAAGGTGTACCAATTTCAGTAAGAAACAGTTCAAATATGCAGGCACTATAAGCCTTTAACCAGAAATTCCCAGCTCAGAAGGGTAGAGTCCAGCCTCTCCTCCCACAAGAGTGCAGACCATGAACCTTCTTAATGTAAAATAACTGGCCTGAAGCCCAAGTGCTTAAACCAGAATGAATACACTTTTAGAATAACAGACACTGAGCCCTCAATCAGCAGTTCCCAACTTAGAAGGATGTAAGCTACCTGTCCTGCCATTACAGTGCAGACCACAAACCTTCTTAATGTAAAACAACTGGTCAGAAGCCCAAGTGCTTAAACTAAAAGGCTTAGAATGAGTTACACCAAGCAGTAATAAATACAACTGAGTACTTTTAAGATGATGCAAAAGCAAAATAAAGTAGGAAGAAACACAAATACAGTAAAAGCAGATACATTTTTTTAAGTGGAAAGAGAGAAAGGAAAGAGAGAAAGGAGTAGCAGAAACTAAGCTGATTGACCTTCTCAAATGTTCTCCCTGTACTGGGTAGAATGAGGTAATGACACTAGACTGGGAGGAGGGTCCCAGATCAAATTTACACTAGAGGTGGGCAACTACAAAGCCACCAACTATAAAAACACTATACCAACAGGGAGGGAGGGTTGGAAACAAACTGCAGAAATGTTTCTCTCAGCTGAAAAGCAGCAGTGGGACTTTAAATGAAAGTTTTAAACAGCTAAAGGAGCCTCTAGAAAAAAAAGTTTAACTGCAACAAGTTATTAGAAACAAAAAACCCAACAGATGCTTAATGAAAGTGGACAATTTCCAGTTAATACCTCACACACAGTGAAACTAGGTAGTAAAATACACAGTACACAAAGTGCTATAAATAACAAAGAAATAAAGAACAAAATAAACAAAAAAACAGGATGCTTAATGTTATATATTATAGCTCCGAGTTTTCTCAGTGTCCTTCCTTCGATCAAGCTCAATGTGAAATGGCAGAACACTTACAAATGCACTTCTTAGGTAACAGAAAGTTGAAACCTGAGATATCATATTATGAAAGAAATCTCAAAGAACCAATGAGGACCTAAGTGCCAAGCTGTGTGACCAATCAGTTTAATGTTATCATATTATGACAATGGACCTAAC
The DNA here is from genome assembly GCF_019279795.1 of Protopterus annectens. Lineage (NCBI taxonomy): Eukaryota > Metazoa > Chordata > Ceratodontiformes > Protopteridae > Protopterus > Protopterus annectens. The sequence continues at coordinate 26,191,536 of NC_056747.1, forward strand.
TGCCCTGTGTACCAATCAGTTAGTCGATATCATATTATGACACTGGAACTAACTGCCCTGTGTACCAATCAGTTAGTCAATATCATATTATGACACTGGAACTAACTGCCCTGTGTACCAATCAGTTAGTCGATATCATATTATGACACTAGAACTAACTGCCCTGTGTACCAATCAGTTAGTCGATATCATATTATGACACTGGACCTAACTGCCCTGTGTACCAATCAGTTAGTCAATATCATATTATGACAATGGACCTAACTGCCCTGTGTACCAATCAGTTAGTTGATATCATATTATGACACTGGACCTAACTGCCCTGTGTACCAATCAGTTAGTCGATATCATATTATGACACTGGACCTAACTGCCCTGTGTACCAATCAGTTAGTCAATATCATATTATGACATTGGAACTAACTGCCCTGTGTACCAATCAGTTAGTCGATATCATATTATGACACTGGAACTAACTGCCCTGTGTACCAATCAGTTTATTGTAAGATGTTGCATTCATTCATCAAACCATTCAGTTTACAACTTGCCCAGCCACCAATATTAGGGTTTCAGCAGAACTGGTATTCCAACATTATTCATATGAGGAACCTAGTACCTCTGCAATTTTCCTTGCTAGTTTTTGTTTCCTATAGTATACAACCTTCCAACAGAGGAGAAAAATATTTTAGAAATATGTTAGTCTCCACTGCTGGGAATACCATCCATTTCATTTTAGTCTACTTTTAAAACAGATGAATGATGTCATACTGATGTGCTTTTTTCTATATTTGAAGGTTTTATTAAAACTACCTCAATAACAAGTGTTCTGCAGACTCACAGAAAGTTATCGATTTTTATTTTTTGAGTAACAACTTACAGTTATGCACCTGAAATGTAATTTTACTGATTTATTCTTCCTATAGTAGTACCAGGAAAAAGTATAGAGGCAAAGGGTAGATACATCATTTGGGCTTGGCACATTATTAACTACTCAAAACTGTCCTGAACTTTTCTAATTACCTGTACCTACTTAGGAACCCCCTGATTCTTTTTCTTTGAGTTTGGTGGAAAACCTAAACAGCCATATGTGCAGGAAAGGACTCATTTTATGCCTTGTGTACTCAGACTATCTAAAAAATGTAATGAAATGTTATATATATATATATATATATATATATATATATATATATATATATATATATATATATATGTGTGTGTGTGTGTGTGTGTGTGTGTGTGTCTGTGTGTGTATATATACATATATATATATATATATATATATATATATATATATATATATATATATATATATATATATATATATATATATATATATATATATATATATATATATATATACACACACACACACACACACACATATATATTTTTTTTTTCTCAGGGGGGGCAAGACCCAGTGCCCCCTGCTACTTACATATTCCAACCGTGCAGAAAGGGAACATTCCCAGTATTCAGTGAGCCCCAATTTTTCATAAAAACATTCAATATTATGAATGTTCTATTAAGTAGAGTGTCTCCATATATATTTACTTTCATTGATATAGATATAGATATAGATATAGATATAGATATAGATATAGATATAGATATAGATATAGATATAGATATGGCCAAAGTCTCTAAGGATGATCCCCTGATCCCTGGTGCCTATTACCTTATTAAATTCTTTTAGACAAAGGATTTTACAGTATAGTCCTGGTGGTTAGTCTTCTTGGAAAGCTGACCAATCAGAGAGCAAAAAGCAGAAATGCAATTATTTTTTTAAACCACATAAACCATAAAATAAAACAATCCAATAAGTTACCAAATATGTTTTTTTTTTTTTTTTGTGAAATATCAGTCCTTTTGTACCAGTCTCTTGCTGGGACTATTACTGAGATAGAGAATTTCCCATTTTGAGTTCTTTTACTGGATCTGCCAGGTGAGACAATATATCACTGGTAGGTGTTGCCTGATTGGGTTCTACACTTTCCAGATCATTGTTAGTCAGGAAGGTGGGTGCTGTAATTAGGTTGTTGAATCATGAGGAGTGTTTCTATCTCTCTCTCTCTCTTTCTCAAGGGTCATTTCCCTTAAAGGTGGAAGAGGTCAGGTGTCTACCCTGTCCAGTGGTCAATCACCCAGGACGACCATGGGATGAACAAAGACAAAATTTCTGCAATAACCACCTGCCATGGTCAAGGAACCAATTGATCTCTCTTGGATCACTTGTAAGGGCTGCTGTTTTGTACTAATTATGTGTATCTTGTGAATTGTTAAGTTAGTTCCAGGCATCTGTTTGTTGTTCCTCAATACTTAGTCTCCAAACCATTTTACATCAAGTGGGCCTAAGTCTGCACTCTTGAGGCAAGAGAGGGTTGGCTTCACTCATCTGAACTGGTAATTACTGGTAGAAAGCTCATTGTGTGCTTATCTGATTGACCTGCAGGCTTAGTTAGTGTTAAGCTTGTTTTTTTATCTGAGCATATTTAAGCCTCTTGTTTCCAAGAAGTTGTTCTTCATTCAGCTGGATGCAGTTAGTGTATATGTGTGTGTGTATATATATATATATATATATATATATATATATATATATATATATATACAGACACCAGAAGTTGAAATTTCTCTATAAAACTACCTCAGATCTGTACCTTAGTGCTATGGTTCTTACTAGGCAACTAGTTTTCAGTAAGCAATACTTACACATTCAGTTAGGACTATTTAAGTCTGCTATTACCTTATCACAGCAGCCAGGACTACCACTACTCAGTGAGAATCTGGTTTGGGAATAGGGCAGCATCGCAGACAAGGTTAGCTGAAAATAAATCCAGTAAACACCCCCCCCTTGTTGGATTATAAACACCCTCCCCTCCTATCCCTTGCAAGTGCAGTAAGACTGGCAACCATGGATGAGCATTTTCCTACCATCTCTGTTTACAGCTTGGTGGACATGTTCATCCTGAGGCAATGTAGCAATTGCTTCATACACATTGACAAATACAATATGTGAGAGATGTACTTACACATTATCACTAGAGGCCAACCTCTCACATACAGCACATACAGATGCAACAAGCAGGTTGTCAGCAACTTGCACACACCACTCACCACACCCACTTTTCACCATACACATAAACCTACATATGTAGAGGTGCTCACATGTAACCTACCCAACTTCCTAGGCCTCTCAGGTGCAGTCCTCAGAAACTCCACATGCAAACAAACAAGACACTTATCAGTACAACACATAAGGCCACATCACATTGTGTCTCAACTGTGAAGCCCTTAAGGTGAAACATTTCACAACCCAACATTCTAATCATAGATTACTCAGTTGTAAAACACACTGACCTCTCCCTCACAAGGCTGGATAAACAGAAGGTTACAGTTAGTTGCTTGTCAGAGGCCAGCATTTGGCAGATCACATAAGCAGTTATGTCACTCACCCTTAAGTAACAGTATGACTCAGTCATAGTCCATGTGGACATAAATGACCTGAGACATACCTCCCTGAACTATATGAAGACAGATTTGATTGAATGCTCAGTATATGTGTCACAAGCAGGTATGAACCTAATGTTGAGCAGCATTCTACCATCTCCAAGGATGATGCCACAATACAGACAGAAAACAATCGACTTTAACAATTGGTTTAGCATTGGTGTCATTCCAACAGGTTCCAATATTTGTCAGCTTAGGATGACATGGTCAACAGACCATGCTGCTTTGCCAGGGATGGTCTACACCTGTCACCTCTAGGCTTTCAGATATTGGCAAAAACATTATACAGATATTGGCAAAAACATTATCCAAGCTTATATTGCCTTTATTAGGCATTATCAAGCAGTCAACCCTTCCAACATAACAAAAGCTAATCAGGACAAGCTAAAGGTGTTACTGCTCATTACTAGGAGTGTCAACAAGAAGCTGCACTCCCTAGATGCTCTCCTCACCCTGGAGAATGTTGATGTCTGTGCAGTTACCCAGGCATGGTCCAAAGCCATGGGAAGCATTTTGGCAGTACAGGGCTATAAAATTTATCATACATTCTGTTCATCCACTGAGTGTGAAAGAGTGAAAGGTGGAGTTGTATCAATCTAGATGAAGGAAAAATCTCACCTCAAGGCTGGTCAAACAATATGACATGCTTTAGCTACCTCATGTCTAACTAATTTTGAGAAAAATTCATTACCATATTCTTGCTAGTTACAGGTCCCCCTCCATGAATCAAAAAACCCACACATCATACCTAGAGTTACTTGAATCACTCACCATCCAACCCAATACCATACCCATGGGTGATTTTAACTACCCTTCTATTAACTGGGAAGTATACATGACCTCTAACATACAGGCCCAAAGATTTCTTGACTTTGAGAATTCAAATACCTTGGTGCAGCTGGTATGCACTCCCGCCAGAGAAACAAACATCCTAGACCTGGTACTCACGAATATGGGAAAGTGCTGCACCCCCTATGTGTGATGTCCTCACTGGTAAGATCAGATCACAAAGTGGTCTTCCTGGAAATTTAATATAAAACTAAACCCTCCACCGAACCCCAAAACTTAAAAAAAAATTTCTGAGGCAAACTACCTCTAACTGATGACTTAGCTAGATTTCAAGCTCCCCACAAATCCAGAAAACACAGAAGCCTATGCAGAGGCATACACAAAAGCCCTGTATGACCAGAAGAACAACTGCATAAAAATGGCAGTACCAAACCAAAATAAGCCCAGGTCAAACTGCAAAAACTAGCCACCCTGGTGGACCCCTGGTCTTAACAGGCTTCATAACAAAAGAAAGAAAATCTCGTCGAGAACTAAGAGGGAATGTGCACAACAGAGCAATACGTCCCTCATTAGTATAAACAAACAAATCAGGGAACTAGTCAAGTCCCTGAAGGTAGATCTTGAGATAAAAATAGCCTCCAAAGCTAAGGATAACCATAACACATATTTCAGTTATGTCTGCATTCTTAAGGGTAACACCCAACAATGCACAGAATTAGTTATAGATGGCATCACCTATACTCACCCAGAAGATATAGCAAATCTGCTGGCTGATAAAGTCAGCTCAAACTTCACTTCCCCATCACCCCAGTTCTCCCCCAAGAAATACACTCCACCACTCCTCTTCCAATGATCACCAATAAACAGGTAGCCCCAGCACTCTCTAAAGCTAAAAACATGGCATCAATATGGCCCGATGATATACCAGGTTGCCTCTTAAATAGCTTAAATCAGCACCTATCAGGCCCAATAGGATGTCTATAAAAAACATAGCGTCTCGACCAACTCTGTTCTTAAACAGCTACAATCATCCATCTGCATAAGGGAGGACTATCAACTGACCCAGGAAATTACAGACCCATAAGCTTGTCTAGCCTTGTTTGTAAGGCCATGTAAAGAAAAATCATGGACCTGATAAACAAAGATATAGGAAACCTCCAAACACTGGACCTGATCCAATTCAGCTTTATCAAGGGCAGATCATGCCTACTTAATCTGGTGGATTTCTTTGAGAAAAATCACTAAGGCCGTGGATGAAGATAAAACAATGCATAGTGCCTACCTTGACATGGCCAAGGCATTTGACAATTTTCCCCACTGAGGTATTATAATTAAACTCAAAAAACTAGTCATAAATCCCTACTTCACTAGATGGATAGTGAATTAGCTCAAGGACAGACACTTGTGGTTAAAGTGAGTGATTCAAGTTCCAGCAAGAGGTCATTTATTAGTAGTGTACCACATAGCTCAGTGCTGGGACCACTGTTGTTCAGAACATACTTCTCGGACACCAAGGCCAATGTGTAAGTCCTCTGGATGACAAAGTTGAAAACTGCAAGCTGGAGGCAATCATTGAATCCCCCAGTGATGTAGATATCTTTCAGGAGGGTCTAAATCAGACAAATGACTGGTGTCAGAACCACAGCCTGAAACTAAATGTGAAGAAATGCATTTTCATACTCTTTGTGAAATCAAATACCCCTGCTAACTACAACATTAGTAACACACCCCTAAGAGTAGCCTCAGAGGTAAGGGATCTAGGTGCACAGGTAGATAGTAGTCTGAACTTCATTATCACATTAACCTACTGGTAGTCAAGGAAGTAGTACTTGCCAAAATGTGACTTCTACATCAACTACACTTGACAAAATCCTCTAATCTCCTCCCTGTCCTTACCTCATTTCCTCCTAACATCCTTCCCTCCCAATTAACCCTATCCTACCCTTATCCTTTTAATTCCTGCTAACCTATATATCTAGCACCACATTGAAGATGACCCAGGACAAAACGGTCTGTTCCAAACCTCATTTCTTTCTTTTCCTTTCTTTCACTCTTTTATAAATATAATATCTTTTTTTTTTGTTTAACTATATTCCATTTAACATCATCATTTTCACTTAAACCTGACTCTTCTTCTTCAATATTTAAATCTTCCTTCAGTTTATCTTTTTGTATCATTTGTTCTCTATCCATAACACTACTATCTTTTTTCCATTTCTACTGCTTCTAATTCCTTTTCTATGACTTTGTCCTTTTTACTTTAACTATTTCCTCTATTATGTCCAAATCTACTTCATTTCTCCTTTATTCTCATCCCCCCTCCCCAAATGTCTCACTTTTTTGCATTTATAACATTTCCATTCACAATTGTTTGTATCATATCCTATACCCACGCATGTAAAGCATTTCGTTTTTTCACATTTATTAATTAAACAATCCACCTTTCCACACAAAAGACATATTTTTTCTGTCCCTAATATCTAGCCAAGCATCTGTCTCCTTCAGCATTAACAATATTTGGAATGTGCACAATACAGTCATTTTCCAGTTTCAATAAAAAATTGCAATCCCACCCCCAGACCATAAACCCCAATTATCATACACTTTGATAAATTCAATACATGATTACACAGATTTAATAAATGCTTTTTCAAAGTCTTTTTTTCAGCTTCAGTTCTGAATTGAATATTATTTTTTTCTTAGTTTACCTAAAGAAGGGCTTGAGTTCATATAAGTTCCATGGTGAGCAATTTTTCTTTTTCTCATATTCCTCTATAAATTTCTCCATTATCTGCCCAGTCTTGAAAACAATGTTACAAAAAGTCTCTATTAATATGAAGACATGCTCTTACATTGTTTGGTTTAATCTGTGAGCATTTTAATTTCTTCATCCCATACCATATATCTGTCCTTTGAAGCATCTTCCTTCTTTTTGATGCGAACCTTACACAGTCTTTTTCTTTTGAAACTCATTTTATTCTCTCCTCTCTTAACACACTGCCCTTCTTTCATCATATCAACATATGATTTTTTTTATCCACTGCATATCCTCACTCTGCTGCTCTTCGTTCTTCTGTATCCTATCCATCATTTCTCCCCTGCCCAGGACACACCCTTTCCATTTTCTGGCTCACTTTTCTCCACCACGTCCAATACTAGATCATCCCGCAACTCTTCCTACTTGGGGTTTGTAACAACACAATCTTGTGTTGGAACTTCTGACTCAAATAAATTCTACTGGAGCAAATTTTCAGTATCAGTATTCATTGCATCTTACATGTTAACCTTCCTTTAAAAAGGCTCGACTACCTTTTCCCTCATCTCTGTGACACCATATTCTCCTCTTGACCTCTCCTTTACTTCCAATTCCTATTCTGAATACTGCAATGCATCTGCTATTTGAATAAAAGCACCACCATCAAAAATCACCTTGTTGCTATCTTTTCCTCCATATTTGCTCAGACCTGCCTCCTGCTTCTCTTATTCGCCTATGCTCCTGGACTGGAAGACAGTAAACGCCACAATTAAAAGAGATCCCATACAGGAAAATAGTAGGTGAAGTTCCCTGAAGCCCTGGATACGTTTTCCCTAAAAGTATAAATACCACCTCAGGTCTCCCCTGAAAATAGGTTATTAGGCTAGTGAGACTAACCTGTTCAACAAAGAATAAATAAATAGAAAATATCATCAACTGATAACAGATTCCTTGGAACATCACTTTAGAACCCCTAGATATCCAAATTGCTATAAAAAGGCTAAGTAACACTTTGTAGCAGTTTATAGAACACCCTCTGTGTCCCCTTCTTAGAATGAATACTGTCTCAACACTTTGGCAGAAATCTCCATTAAATCCAACATCTTTCTACTGTGGAACTGGGGGATTCTTGCACATCAGCATATGCATCATCCTACCTTGTTAACTCAGACTATAAATTAGTGACCTTTTCCTTTAAAAATGGTGGTAATTCTTCCATAAATACCTCTGTGTTTAGGGGCTTCCCAAAAACAAACATTTGTCAGTTATTTGATAATCTTAACAAATCCTACTGTAATCTTCTTCCATTGGATGCCTTTCCTAAAACTGCTGCTTATGCCTTTGACTTCTTCTCACTCTAGTACTGATAATGCAGTTCTTCTCTGCACCAAATATAATGAGATGTTTAAAATCAACACACCTGTGATGGCATACCCATAAAAAACAAATTATATGACAAGAAAAAGAAATTGTTTAATGCTTATTAGACATCTCATTCTACTTACATTAAGAGCACACTTAAGAAAACCAGTAAAAAAGCTTAAGGAAACCATTTGGAAGCTCAAAGCTGAGAGTGAAACATTTTCTTCACCCACAGTTATTGCTGATCCACAGATTACAAAATCCCACCCACCCCCATTAATTACTATGGAACAAGTTTGTCCAGGCCTCTCAAAACCTAATAACACCACATTTGTGCCCTGATTACATACCAGGCTGCCTGATTATCAGTGACAAATGTAGCCTATATGAACCATTTCTTAATTAAATCTATTCCATTGGTCACATTCTTGAAGCCTTTAAAACAGCTATTGTAATGCCATTACAAAAGGGTGGTCCAGCCATGGACTTTGATAACTATAGATCTATTAGTCTCACTAGTCTCATATGTAAAGCTGTGAAATGTACTATCTCAGACCTCTTTAATATCAACATGCAAAATCTCTTATCCTTGGACCCTCGTCAATTCAACTTTATCTAAGAAAGCACCTCTCATTAACTTCTTTGAAAAAGTAACTCAAACAATGGATAGTATTGTTATGTAGTACATACAAAAACTGACAAAAACTTTTGAAGCCATTCCCCATGCAGACATTACTGACAAACTTGTAAATCTGAATATAAATCTGTATGTTGTGAAATGGATAGCTAATTGGCTGTGTGACAGAACCTATGTTGTTGGAGTCAAAGGTGCCACTTCAGAAAGCAAAAAATATACCAGTGGTGTGACACAGGACTCAGTGTTGGGCCTTCTCCTATTCGACATTTATTTATCAGACCTTCAGGCCAATATTTCTAACCTATGGTTATCTAAGTTTGCAAACTGGGTGATGTTATTCAATCTTTCACTGATTCACAATTGCTCCAAAATGGGTAAGACCATATTAACAGTAGGTACAGGGACAATGATTACAAACTGAATGTAAAAAATGTAGCATAATCCATTTTGATAAACAAAACATTTTCACATACCATATAGGTGATACACCCTTCCAATCTGACACTGCAATATGGAAGGGGATCCAGGCACTCTTGTTGATAATACCTTATCATTTGACCATCATGTCTTAACAGTAGTTCAGAAAACCTTCTAAATGGCTCATCTAATTTCCAAAGCCATCGCCTCTAGATCCAGGGAAGCCTTAATTCCTCTTTATTTAGATGTCATCAGACCCATTATTAAATATAATGCACCTTTTGGCATATATTTGTCTAGACACATCATTCAGTTTGAGAGGTCTTAGAGATTCATAACAATAAAAGATCAGTCACATCAAAACTCTTAGTTGTCAGAGACTAGTATCCCTCTCTCTGTACTCAGTCTCTTATAAATTCCTTTGTGGAGATCTGTCCGTTCCCAGGAGAAATGGCATCTCAAATATCCAGTTAAATAACTAAATCTTCATCAACAGATAAATAAGATATGTTGGCATAATATATTCATATCCCAGTGTATCCCTCACCTCTAAAACAAACTTCCATTACATACCAAGCAGAGTAACAGCCTTGCCACCTTCATGGTATGCCTAGATAATTAAAATGTTAGCCGTAAATTCTCCTATTGTCTATCTTGTCTTGCCTTCCTTGAGGATGGAGGGAACGTTTGACATCAGGGGGATTTTGACTAGGCTTGCAATGATCTGTTAACTGACTATGTATTGAGGGATCAGCATACATTTTGCCTATTTCTGGGAGAAGGTTTTGATCAGTCAGCTCATCATCACACCTCATTGATTGCAGTGGGGAAGGAAATGCAGCACTAGGACTGGTGACAGGAGCCTGACACCTGCCAAGCTGACTCAGCAGTGGTCTTCCAAGAGGTTAACAGTGTACACAGAAGCAGCCTGACCTCATAAGAGGGTCATTACAGAGCTGTTACACAAGCAATAGAGCATGTCAGCTGCCAAAGGGTGGGAAACACCTGATGTCTGTTTAGATGATGGCCCATCTCAGCACCTTTTGACCCTTGGTGAAGGGAGAATTAATGGGCCAATCAGCTGGTGAAGTGTCTGATAGTTGCAAGCACATGGGGAAAAACATAGCCAGTGAGACAACATTAAAAAACATCACAAACGCATACTCACTGCACCTCTATAAAATCATGCTTATTTATTAATATCATGTTGATGAGCATGACTAAGAGACTAGCAGTTCTTGTTATACAGGTGGTGAGAACAGCAACCAGGCTAGAATACATGCAAAGCGCATGTGGTTCCTTATAACATGATACAATAAAAGTAGTGTTATCACTACATCAGATAATTATATCAAAACTATAATTAATACCCTTCCAAATAGTCACTGTAAGAAGTGTATTTGGCAATGATTAATACAGTCATTGCACAGAGTGCATTAGATGATTATATTACAATGTACTACTTGTTGGCAGTATAGTCCCTTGATTCAAAGATAATTATCACAGTGCAGTGGCTAATCGTGAAGTGAATTAGTAATTAAATTCTATACCTACAGATCTGTGCATAAAAATCTGAGATGCTTCCATGTGATGTGTGTTTCTCCTCTTCCTTTTTGGCGCTTTCACTTTCTAGCTTTGAGAGTAAAGTATTTATCTTCCCAGCACACCAGAGCTGCTAGCTGTAGCACTATTGAGATCTCTTGATATTTAGTGTCTCCCAAATTGTGATGTCCATATGTGTTTTCTTTAAAGCATTTATGTTAAAGAATTTTTGCAGCTTTACATTTGGCTGCCACAATATCTCAGGCCACGGCTGACCCAACAGTACAGAATCTTGTTTGGGACTCAAAGCAAGGCCTCTAAATGTGGTTTCTAAGGTAACAGAAGTTATGTGTGTAGGTCATTACCCCACTGCTGCTGGTAGTGGTCTCAGCAAGAGCACTGATATTATTACAGCGGTTTCACATTGACAGTATCATTGATAGCACCTTTCAATGAACATTAGATGATGTTTGCATCTCACTGAGGTTTTCTATCCATAAAGAAGAAGGGTAGGGATAACAGCCAAACTATAGTCCTGCATTTCAATATCTTTGTGAAGATCACAAGTAGGGAAAACAAGCTGAAACGATTACCTAAAGCAAAGACTAGCAGACCGGATCACATATGTAGGTATCAAAAATTGAGATATCCTGGCTGATGTCTGATAATGATCTAGAGATAATCAATAATGACCAGAAAACAAAATTCACTTACATCAGTCCAAGTCTTCAGACAGCAGCATTTCTCAAATGTTGAAGTATTTTACTAGTGAGTGCATTTATCCACACAATACCAGACTACATCAGACTGATAAACAGTTCAACCACACCTAGTATTTAAATAGCAAATTCTTCTAGTCGTATGTTTCTCTTCACATATCAAAATACAGCACTCACTCAGTGGTCAAATAAACATAATTATTACAAAACATATAACAATGCATGCATTTAAACTGTGAGCAGCTCCTTCAGTTTAAAAACAATGGTACAATACTAAATTTTAACATTAAAAACACAGTAAAACTGTGTAAAAAAGAGTCAGTTGTCATAACCCAGAATTTCAAATATATCCATTTGAGCCTTCAGCATTGCAACTCAGGCTTAATTGAAATTAATTCATTAATTGATGGTGGAATATTGTCAGACAACTCCAACTGCCAGACTAGTTCTTCAGTCAAGTAAGAGCTTGATGTCTTCCCCTCTTCAAGTCTTTTAAAGTTATTTGTCAGGAAGTTGAATTTCTGATGTATTTTGGAAAACATCCAATACAGGCATGTTTAAGAAAAAAAAGTAGAATTTCACCTTTAGTTTCTACCTTAAGTATCTTTCAAGGCACATGTGAGGAAGACATTAGATGTATTTATACAGAACCTTTGATAATCATAATAAATTCTGCAATCTGCCGCCTGTACACACACTGCTATAATACAGTTAAAAACAAATTAACCTTTTACTTTCTTATGAAAGCATAAAAGGGGACAGATGGCTCTTAAGAAAAGAACAAGGTTGCTCAGGGATATGTTAGAACTCTTACTTGACATTACAATGTATTACCTGAATTTAACCCTCTTGGACACTCCTTTCAATGGCTATGATTGATATAACTTCATTTTATACAATAATTCCACAAAAAGATGCATAAAGATGGGTAGATAATTTCTGAATATGAATACTGATATGCCCAATAGACATATCAGTACTCTTTGTTGGTGGACACTGTATTCCTCAACAATATATTCTTTTTCATCAGCTAATACCTATGCAAATGGAAGGTGCAGCAATGAGGGCTGCTATAGCCCAAACTTTTACTGATTTGGTTGTTGATCTGCAGGGGCAAAATGTAGTGCCCAAAGATACATTTTTCAAAATGTATTATTGTATAAATATTTGCTTGATGATTGTTTTTTTTTCATTTGTAAAGACACTTCTGAATTATTTAATGAGTGCATAAATACCTTAAGCAACAACAGTGATTTTTTTTTTTGCATTTCATTGCTTGTAGTTCAAAAGATAACATTATAGCAATAACCAATGATGTGGGTGTGGTATATTGAAGATTTATTAACAGTTTGTGTGGTTTAATCATGGGAGCGAAGCCAGAGTGATTAAACAAAGCCACCCATGGATAAATCTTCAATATACTACACCAAAGAGTTGGTTATTGCTATTATACAATGACATTATTTAAGAAACAAATTACTTACTTTTCTTAAATAATGTTTTTGGTGGCTCTGTGGTGTTCTGCTTTCGTTGTATATCATACTGCTTTTTTTGATGTACTGTGCATGCGTTTGGGACGTTCTCATGCTTACGAAATACATTAGTGTTTTGGAAAGGAAGCAATGGAGAAGGGAAGATCTCCATTGCTCTTTTTTTTTTAAATAAGGTTGAAATTCAGACACCTTAGAGGTAAAACAGTGACAAGATGGAGAAAATACAAGCAAAATCAATTATGTTTATTTAGTTTTGAATAACATACCTGATTTTCCTAGTATTTTCTCTGTGCTGCCTTTCTTATACCTCCTGATTGTACAGATTTCTAATTGTATTATTATTATTTGTTATGGTGAAGAAAACTTAAAACGTTATAGCATATAGTAATGGAAAAAAGTCCAGGCAATTGGACGTGTTTCCATTGGTATCTGCTCGATTTACAACAGGCACACTGGTTTGGCTCACCAATCAGCATACTCATTTTTGAATGGTAATGGCCAATCATTGTATAATAATTTTTTGGACACTGAAATAATTCAAAATTCAGAATACAAAAATAATGTGAAATTTTATTTTGAAATGACTATTAATAACTAGGTGGATAATAAAGACTATCACTGTCTACATGTTAAGAAGATAGTTAGTAGTAGACAGTTAATTTACATTTTCAGGTTACCATCTGAAAATACTGAATTTTTAGAACATGGAACTTTTCTAACTGAACTGTCTGTCCAAATGGGTACGTTAGAGCACCTGTTAGTAAACATTGTTGTTGTTATTGTTGTTGTGATGAAGTTAAATGGCACAGACATGACAAATTTGTTCTCATATTGCAAAACAGTGGTACAATCAGTGAAGCTGATTATGAGTCTATAAGGAGAATAATTATGTTTTCATGCATTTGGTCAAATCAACCTGGGACAGTAACAGCAAGAAGAAAATTATCTGTGACAATTGAAAATAGTTTTAGGGAATCAAGATTTTGCTAAAGCAGTAGGAACTGTTCCTAAGCTCATTAATAAAAAGGGGCATAATTTGAAAAAAAACTTTGAAAAATGATACCAGTTTCGTGACTTTGTTAGCCACTCATAAATGTTAGAGCCATATGCTTTTATTCAGCCTATAGGCATGTACATAAAGGGCCCTTAACACATTTGTGTCATTTAAATTGGGCATTTGGAGCCAGAGTTTACTACATCTGTGCCTCTACAGGAATGGTTTACAAGGCAAAGTATTCATCTTTTTAACTCATTCAGTGCTGGTACGATGACTAGAAGGTTGCCTCAAAGAATATATGAACACAATTATGTTATTAAAATAAAGACAGAAGTAATCCTTTGTATTGTCACAGTGTCATTATCATTAGCTTCTAAACTGTTGTCTTTTCTATCATTGACCACTTGGATATGGAGCATATAAGTGATAAACATAGCAACAATTTAGAAGTTAAGAAACTTCAGTAGCAGATACATCTAAGGGCTAATCAACATTCTGGATTTAATTACCAATTAAATGCATATGTGTTTGTTATGTCCTACATCAGTTAAAAATATGCAAGTTCTCTTCTTGACTCATATTTATGTTAATAGTTCATTTTCCTTAGATTTATCTAACACATTTATATTTTATGCAGTTTTAATTTTGCTCTGCTGATATGCAATCATTAAATTATTTCTACACTATATGTTTTTTAGAATAGAATCCTTTTTTAGGACATCATGCCAGTAATGATGCTGCTGGCTTTACTTTAATTTACTATTTAGCTTTTAATTTTAATTCTGTGCTTTCCCTGATATATTAATTTAAATGAATTAAACTACATTTGCTGAAATATGATTGAATTGTTGTCATGTGAACATCTGGCTTTAGCAATATCTTGATTCCCTATCTTTTTTATTATTGTTCCAAAGAAGTATAAGACAAGACTGTTCATCTAAAATCTAAACGACAAGGCTGTTCATCTAACTGAGTCTTTTTTTATTATTTTTTTTAAATAAAGTATATCCAAGTTATTGGCATCCTTTTTGTGTTTTTAGTCTTGGATCTCAGTGAAAATACTGTCACTTATTTGCCATTTTCATAGCAATTTTTGATTACATAGTTATTGTGATTAGCTGGTTCCATGACGTAGATGGATGAAGCTCTAACTGCTACCCACTATCCCAGATTTAATGGGCCACCTTTGGAGCTGTGGGAGTCTGCTGCGGAATGATGGAACTCAGCAGACAATGCCTGATATCCCATCTCAGAAGCAGATGACAATGGAAGTCTTGCAGCCTGAGTACCACATGAAGGCATCTTGAAGACATGCTAAAGCACAGGGACAAGCATGGAAGCATTATGCTTGACAATGAATGCACAGTATTTTAGCCAGTGTATGAATAAGTGAAAGAATACAGCTCTTTCGGGATAGGATAGCAAACACTGCACTGGCCTTCCCAGACACCAGATGGAGAGGACAGTACTGAATACAAAAAAAAAAATCCAAATAAGCAATAATCAGCATCTGACTTTTGCCTCTATAACCACCTATACACAAGGTGGGTCACCAAAGATATCCTTACTAAAAAGAGAAGGCCTTTCCATGGGTTTATATGGGTGAAAAGACTGTTGATAAAAAAGTTAAGAAAGGTCATTAGGTTTTTGGGACAGTTAGCTTGTGAGGGTGGTTGGGGAAAAATGGCTGTGACTGTTATATCTGTGCACATAAGTGAAACAACACCAGGTCACTCCAAATGATTAAAATTGTCACAAGCCTCTTAAGGTAAGTATGTCAAATGTATTAATACTGTTTTTCATGCACTTTAGCTATAGGCAGGTCTAATACCTCAAAATTTCTCCAATAACCATCTATGGAGGTGAAACATTGATATGCCCCCAAACATATATTAGGTATAATAGTCAATCATCTAGATACCTAACACATAACACATAATCCTGTGAAATATTTCTAGTGGAATCATAATAATATGGAAGGAAACTCACAGCATATTAAAGGTAATGCATTCATTACAGTACCATATCCATCTTGTTTGTAAATGCAAATAAACAAAAGTAATAAATATAATATTTATAGGCATCTGTTATTTGTATTTCAAAAGGTGTTGTAATTAAAATGCATCATTTGATCCATAAGTTTCATACTGCCCAAGTGATAAATCTAAAACGTTTCCCAGCTTTCTGTCATAATCAGTCTGTCACTCTCTCTCTCTCCAGTCTGTAAACCGGTATGTGCTCCGCTGCCATTACTTTATGCGTCATGGGTTATTTTGGTACTTTTCGTTAAAGTGATCTTGTACAGGTGAATTATCTTTAGTGTTAAAATCACTGATGTGTACCACTCAGAGAAAAATACATTTTATGCAGTGGTCATATTATTTAATCCAGGTGCTGTCTGGGTCATAGTGAACTGTTCAACCTTAGGCAATCTGGTGACCTAGATGGCTGGGCAATATAAGTGGTAGGAGGACACAGGAGAAGTTGCTTTGCTGTCTTAATAGGAATATTTTCTTAGGGGGTTACCTCTTGGTGTTCCAAGTAATGCAATTTGATTAAAGAAATGAATTGATATCCTACCATTTTAAATTTGGGAAAATAGGTATCAAGTCTGCGGTATTTTGCATAAAGACTACCCATAAATAAATAAATAAATATAAGAAAGAAAAATCTTTTAAAAGTGCATATTTGCTTTTTTTTTAGGTGTTAGAGTTCTCTAAGGAGTAGGTCTCACAATTCTAATATGGAGCCATCTTTCGGTGTCTGGAGAAGACTGCATTAAAGGAAATGTCTGTTTTTCAAGCTTAAGCAAAAGAGTCATATTTTCCCAAACAGTCTGCCAAACTTGATAATCTAACTGCACCATGTATGACTTTGATTAAAAGCTTGTAATATAAATGTGTTCCCTTTCTTTATTTGCTTTAAAACAATATTTGCTTTTAAATAAAAGAATTATTGGAGCAGTGTTCACTCAAAGAGTTTGGAAAAACAGTCATAAGACCATTAACATTTTACTTCTTTGTTTAGATATAAATGCAAACATTTTAAAATGATTAAACTTTATTAATGAGTTAGTACTGGATGAAATATCCAAGCAAATGTTTTGCTTCTTAATTACATTAGGCAGTGTTGCTCTCTTGTCTACAGTACTCAAGAGATGAAAAAAGTGGAATGTTGCAATCTGTCTTCATGCTGAAAATCAGATACAGATGTTGAACTGAAATGCCCCTTAATTGCAAATGTTAATACACCGATGTTACAGAATGGGAAGAAAGGGAAATAGATACTGCAGCTTAAGTTGAGAATTAAAATTTTTAAATGTAAGTGTCCCATGTTTGATCTGGATATAGTGGAAGATAATATCGGGTGAAGTGTGCTGTTTATTTCTCCAAATAGACTCACCCTACATTTCCTGAACCATTTTACTATACACAACTGAACACTTAGTACAAATGTTTTAAACCTGAGACGTTACTGTACATGCCTGGTGCCTGCCAAATCTGGGGCACTTCCTACTTATTCCCCAGAAAGAAGTAATACAAAAACTACAGTTTAACACAAAGAACAGGATCCACATTTTTGCACTGATACTTTCTTTACTGGCAATATCACGCCACTTATGCACAAAATGTTTAATGTAAAATACATAACAAGTGCAATGATCAAGTAGACAAAAGTACTTTAATAAGGTGACTGGTGCACTGAATTGCTATCCGAGGCATAGGTTAGTGACTCACTGACATTTTCTGAAGGAGGATACAAGGTATACATTCATTATGTCTTACTGCACCAGGATATGAATACTCCACCCATAAAACTTCCCATCCTGCTGATGCATACCTGGTACATTAAGGTATATCAGATTTACACTGTCCTGCTACATAAATAACATGAGATTGAGGAATGCTAATAAGCCCTCTGCTTTGTCCTGTTTGCTTTAAATAAGATGAGATTGGTTGCATTATAGCATACATCACTTCCCTATGCCCTCACTGACCCCTGGTGTTACTATATATGATGGTGCAGTGTTTTGGTCACATCCTAGATCCTGCTAGAGGCAATGCCATATAGCAGTGGGCATGTATGTTTCCAGCCATACCTGCTAGGTATAAATGTATCTGCTTGTCCTTATTCTCTGGGGTCTTCATGATTTAGATTAACTGCATCAGTGGCATCATCATTAACAAAGCTGCTATTCCATATTAAGGAGTGACATACAAGTGTAATTGAACATGAACCAGAATTGCTACACTGCATCTGTGGAAATAAGAGGGCGTGACGGAAGAAGTAGAAGATGAAGAAAAAAAGGAAGAAGAAATGAAAATATTCATAAAGGGAAAACATTATCCTAAACAACAAGCTCTGTAAAATTTCATTCTAAGTGAGGGAAAGGCACATATCTGAGCAACATGCTCGGTAAGCATTTGTCCTGGGACAGGGGAACACATGACCTTAAGCAGTAAACACTACTTTAGAAATGACAAAGATATAAGGATAGCAGGCCTAAGCAGTTAGAAATGTGTTTTACTCCAAGGATGTGATGGTAATAAAAAAGCTCTGACAACAAACACATTAATAGTCAGTGTGTGTGTGTGTGGGGGGGCTCTAGGCATGAGCGTTGGGTCAGTGTTAAAAGGGAGCGGGTCAGAAGAGGCTAAACATGCTGCTTGTATAAAATAAACTGAGTTGGTGCAGGTGGATCTCCTGCTTGTACAACACTACCTGGCTGCTCCACAATGATCAGACAGAATATCAGAGACCTCCTCAATTCTGCTGAGGGCACCTGCTTGTTTTTTCTTGTTAAAGATCATTAACACTACGTGCTGACTTCTATGGTAGATGTAGAATGCACAGGGCTTGCTGATACATGCCATACTTTAAGTACTCATTAATTTTATCCCCAAATATATTGTTTTTACATTCAGAACGAGTCTGCGATTGTATTTCTTTATGTGACCAGCAGTGTGTCAACTTGTATTGTAGAGTGTATAACCCAGGTGTATATCTGCAATGACAGATATGCAGTGTACCACTTATGTCATCTGAGAATATATTGCTACTGTTTGGTAAATTAACATATAGTGTGAGATCAGATCAAATACCTTAATCTGTCCATTGTGTTCAAAATGAATAAGCTATGTCTCTACAATCAGACTTCTAATCAACTTCCAAGTCTCCAGGTTAATGGTAGGCCTGTTTCTTGTCAACATAGATTGCTGAACCTACCACCTTTTATAAGATGCTGCTCCATGTTTCTACTTTCTTTCCCTTATAAAATGCTTTATAGCATCACCTCTGCCTTTATCTCTCTAAATTCAAAATGTGCTCCTATGGCATTGTAACTTTTTTTAATCCATAAACATTTTGTCTTGTTAGGACTTTACTGGTGCCTGTAAAATAGTTGACTGTCTCTCTCATGTCACATCTATTCTGTTATTAGTTAAGGGAATATTATTTTAAAAATTGAAGTTATGTAACTGTACTTGATACCAGAGTAAGATCAATCCAAAGATCAATGACCAGATCTGTAGTCATGGCATCAGACCTGTGGCCTTCTGGACACTGAAATCAAGATACAGGTGTTGAGCTGTCAACTGACCACCACATGATGGTGAGATGAGGCAGATAGCTGGGGCACCAGATGATCAGGCCTGGAAATCATACATGCATAGGGCTTGCATTTTGGGAATACTTATCAGATGCTTCAGTATGGGATGAGTCCACTTTCAACACACAAAACAGTTTCTCTTATATACAAAAAGGAGGGGAGTGCGACTGTGATATATGCATAGTTCAGTAATGAATATGAAGTTGCTCAAATGAAAATCAGCACTGAAAAAACACAGGTCACACCTCACTTCCAGAAAATAATGGATTGTTCTCTACTGGTAAGAGGTGAGTAACTACTACTGCATGTGAAGAAATCTAAGTATCGCAGTGACTTGTTCACAACTGATGGAAAGGGGATTAGAAGACTGGTTAGTACACTGGTGCAGGAGTAGAAATACTGCAGCAGCTGCACCACACTTGGGGGCAAAGCAAGACCTGACTCGAAATGAAATTGTGAGTTAAGTCATCGGTATATGTTCTCATCCTCACCTATTGCCACGAGTTTTGGGAAGTAGATTAAAGGATGTGCTCACAGATGCAAGTATCAGAAATGAAATTCCCTTCTCATAGCTATCCACAGATGGGAGGTGTATTCGAGATGGGGTGAAGATCCATACCTCTCAGTGCAAGAAATATGGACAAAGCCAGAAAGAATGGGGGGACAAAGGTCCAAAAATAGGGACAGAATTTAAATACTGCGCCTGTAAACTTAGAAAATTGCTAGAATAACAGGTTTTTCATTATTATATATTTTCTGAAGGATATAAAGTCTGAAAATGAACTGTCTGTCATTATTTAGTAATATTTAGTGACTTCATTTTTCAATGATTTGCCAGAAAACTACAACATTTATGAGGAACACATCAAAAATCTGAGGCAAAAATCTGGACATTCTGCAAAGGTCTGTACAGTTGAGAGGTATCCATAGGTTCTCGTTTTAAGCAGGGTACCAAGCATGGTCCTTGGAGAGGAGACCTGGGACACACACAGGACATGCTGCAGAAATTATATTTTTCAGTTTCCCTGGGAACACATGGGAATCCTGCAAGATGAGATGAAGATGGTTTCTGTGGACTGAGAAATCTGGTCTGCCATGCCCAGTTTGTTACAACTGTGACTTTCATTGTATAGGTAGGTGGATGTTAAGTTAGTGCCAGCCTTTTATCCTTCTCACTGCAGCTTCAGTGATAACAATTGCTGTGGATAGATGAATCCTCCTAAACTACACACAGCTCAAGATGAGGTTTCAGCAGTTTTCTCTACAAAGGGATCCAGTGTTTATTTTTTTCAAGGAATGTTTCTTAGTATGAACACCAAACGTCTCTCTCTGTCTCTCCCAGTCTCCCTCCCTCTCACTCCCATTGCTTTGCTGCAATCATTCTTCTCTTCCAAGGCTTCTGAAATAAGCATGTCTAAAGTATCTTTCATCTTCTGTTGTTGAAATGTCTTCACACCAAATATGCATTTTTCCACTGGAATTTTTCTCCTAGAGGTTGAATAATTTGCATAGTTTCTAATAAATCTAAGTTACTATGGGTTAAATCATCCTTTAGTTTTGTCAGATGCCATTTCATCTTCACGACGTGGCACCCAGTAACTACATCACTATTGCTTATTTGCTACCTGCAAAATAGAAAAGCTATTCGCTCTACAATTTCACACAAATAACTTGCAAATCTGCACTTCTCATGGTAAATTACACATTCCATTACTTTCTGTGTTTTTTTCTAACTCTAAAGATTTATTTTATTTATTTTACATTTGTTGACCGGGATAGTCTAACTGGATTCATGTCCATTTTCAGTAGAGTCCCTGGGAGGTAAGCTCCAAGAGATTACTAGACTACTAACATACAGGTACTACTTGTTATACAGTTAAATACTACAAACTTTAAACAGTTCAGGAATCTTCACAGTTTATACATATAACATGTTACAAGCATTAGATAAGATGTTTTAGACTTTATGTACAAGACTTCATTAGTAACTAGAAAGTAATTGTTAAACAAATGCATACTTCAAGTTTCAACAGTTCAGCAATGCTCACAGTTTAAACAATACTTGTTGCCTGCCTTAGGTAGGATGCTTTAGAATTATATGCAGAAGAATTTAACTAGGTATGTAAATTATCTCTGTTAGGATAAGATATGTTTTTGCCAAGGATAGGCCTTGATCTAAAAAGACACAGATAGAGCAGGAATTAGGTCTTAAGAGAGGGTATTTGGGATATAGTATGAGATTAGTCTGGATTTGTACAGGGACATAACCAATGGGTTTTAAGATAGAGATTCAGATTGTGTTTAAAAAGTGTAAATGAAGACAGTGATGCAAGTTCATGGGGGAGTTGGTTCCAATACTTTCCAACTGCATTTGAGAACAGAGCATCTCCTGCCATGTTATTAGATTTGCATGTTGATACAAGTAGTTTATTAGATGAGCGTAAAGATGAAAGGTTCTTATATTGGGTAATGAGACTAGCAAGTATTGGGGTATTGGTAGGTTGGAAAAGGGTTTTGTGCGCAATGGTGAGTTGTTTAAAGTGAATCTGATTCAGAAGCTCTAACCAGTCTAATTGTTTCAGACTATGGCAGTGATGGGTCCTAAAGGAGGAAGCAGTAGCAAATCTGGCAATGCTATTGTAAGCGTTGGCTAGCTTGTTAAGGTTATTTTTTGACAAGTTAGTATATATGGAAGAAGCATAAAGAAGTGTGGAGATAAGGTGGGAATAGGCAATAGTGGTTCTGGTTAGTGGGGAGAGAAAGGGTTTTATCCTATAGAGGGAGCCTAGTTTCCTGTTGACAGTTTTTATGGTATTGTTGATATGGGTTTCAAAGTTCAGGTTGTTATCAATGGTTACCCCTAGACGTTTAGTTGTTGGATTGGGAGATATGATTGTACCATTATTGGATAAGACTGAAAAGTTCATTGGGAGTGATTTATGGGTAGGAGTGAAGAGGAGGAGTTTTTTTTTGGGGGGGGGGGTTCAAGAGGAGGCAGCATTGTAGAAACCAATTGTCTGTTTTATTGAACATTGTCTGA
This sequence comes from Protopterus annectens, assembly GCF_019279795.1. Classification (NCBI taxonomy): domain Eukaryota; kingdom Metazoa; phylum Chordata; order Ceratodontiformes; family Protopteridae; genus Protopterus; species Protopterus annectens. The sequence continues at coordinate 26,214,399 of NC_056747.1, forward strand.
GTTAGAGTCTGTAGTTGGGATTGAGATTTAGCTGAGCAGATTGTCGAATCATCTGCGTATTGTTCACAGTTAGTTAAACAAATAGCTAGGTTGAGGTCATTGATAAATATTGAGAAAAGGAGGTGGCCTAATACAGAGCCCTGAGGAACACCTATGGTAACTGGGAGATGGGATGAGAGGTTGTTGTCCCATAGCACTGCCTGCTGTCTATTATCAAGGTAGGACTGAAACCATTTTATAGTCTTTGTGTCCAGAGAGAAAGATTTTAGAATATTGAGAAGTAAGTGGTGGTTGATCATGCTGAATGATTTTGAAAGGTCGATGAAAAGTGCTGAAGAGAGAAGATTGTTATTACGGTTTTTATTGATGCTATCAGTGAAGGATAGGAGTGCAGATGCTGTACTGTGGAAAGGCCTGAAGTCATGTTGAGATTTGGCCAGTAAATTGTTCTGGAGTAGGTGGTCTAGTAACTGTCTGTGGATGCACTTTTCAATTATTTTAGCTAATGGAGAAAGTAGAGCTATGGGATGATAGAATATTCTCTGGAGTTTCCACCCTTGTGTAGGGGGATAATGTAGGAGATTTTCCAGATGGTGGGAATAGTGCTTTCTTGTATGGTTCTATTTATCAGCAATGATACAGGATAAGCTGTGACTTTGGCTGCCTTTTGCAGGTATTCAGCAGGTAGCTGGTCAGCTGAGGGGGTAGTAGGTTTTAGTTTACTTAAGAGGTTGCAGATGAGGGAAGTTGGGACAGGTTGCAGGTTTAGAGTTGGGAGAGAGTTAGTAGTATTGGTTGGAAAGGCAGAGCTATCGGCTGTTAGTTGATTAGCAAGTGTTTGGATGGTCTCAGCGACAAAGGTATTAAAAGCATTATCAGTTTGCTTTGGATTGTCGGAATTTGATCCTATAGGGGGTGGTGTTGTGGATTGGCCTGGTTGAAGTAGTCTGTTTATACTAGCCCAGAACTTTTGTGGATTATTTTGGTTGGTCTGTTGGAGGTGGAAGTAAAAGTTTTTTTTTTATCTTTGAGTATAGCTTTCTTAGTCTCATTTCTTTTTTGTCTGAATTGTTGTTGGTCCACGGGGTTTTTAGTTGTTCTCCATAGTGCCCAAACTTTATTTCTCTGTTGAATTTTCTGCCTAGTTTTCTTTGTAAGCCATGGGGCGGGTTTAGATTTAATTTTGATGGAACGCTTTGGTGCATGGTGGTTAAGGATTGTTAAGAATTTTGAGTTAAAGTAGTTTGTTGCTTTGTCAAGTGGGAGGTATTTTATAGGTGACCAATCACATTCTTTTAGTTCAGCTTGGAAGTTATTGGGGTTAAAGTTTCTTTTGCTTCTTATTGTTTTATATATGGTTGGATTGTGTGAGCTCGACCTTTGCCAGATTATGTAAGGGAGAGAATGGTCACTTACATCGTCAGGGAGGGTCCCTACATTATACAGTTGTTGGTGATTATTTATTAGAATCCAGTCTAGGATGGATTCTTTGTTATCGGGTTTATTAATTCTGGTTGGGGAGTTAATTGTTTATGAGAAGCCATTAAGGTTAATATGGGAGGTCGATATTCAGTAGAGCAGTTCTTCCAGTCTATATTAAAGTCTCCAAGAATTATTGTCTCTTGGGGAATTTTTGTGGAGAGTTCAGCAAGGATACCTTCCGGAGTGGTGATGTTACCAGGGGGGAAGTAGATACATATTATATTTAAGAATTTGCTGGGATTAAGTTGAAGTTTGGTGCTAATGATTTCTGCATTGTTTTTAGAAGAGGAAGCAAGATCTAGTATAGATATTTGTAGCCCTTCTTTATAGTGGATAGCAACACCCCCTCCTTTTTTTACTTTGTGGTCTTGTCTCAAGATGTTGTACACAGATGGAATAATTTCAACATCTTGTGTAGTGGGTTTTAGCCATATTTCTGTTAAACAAAGTATATCAAAGGAATGAACATCTAGGAGAGCATGGAGGCGGGCAATTTTATTATTTATGCTGCAGATATTGAGGTGAGCTATATAGAGTGAGTTGGGAGATTTAGATGGGATATTTGGGGTAGCAGGAACATGAATTTGTGGTTCTGTGCTTGTTTTTTTGCCCTGGTCCTGTGTTAGGATGAATGTCCTCATCTAGTAAGGAGAGGTGTAATAGTTTGTTTAAGGGATTGTAGAGGTTAAAGTAATGGTGAAGAGGTTTTTTAGGTTTTAGATAGTTGTATTTGATATGGGTCAGTCTGTGATATTTAGCAGGTAAATAGCTAGGTAAAGATGTTATATTTATGTGTTCTGGGGAGTTAATTAGAGATATAGTACTTGTTCAGCTGTAAATATTTTGACTGTTCATATGAGATTAGCAGGTAGGTTGCTGTTAGAGAAAGTAGGAGAAAGACAATGATTAGGAGCCTTAGTTGGATTTGGAAAGGTCATGTTTGCATAGTGACTAATAAGCTTACTGGTGTTCTTTAAAGGGGAGGAGTTATACTAGGGGTGATTAGAGAGAGGTGTATGTAGAATGTTAACAAGATGACTACTGTGATTGGATTGGAGAGGAAGAGGGTGTGGTGAGGATGTATAAGCTTAGGAGCAGTAGGGGTGTGTGGGAATTGGGGGTAGGGTAGGGGACCGGAGTGAGCCCACAGGGCGAACGGAGCAGGTAGAGACAAGAGAGGTAAGGAGCTGAAAAGAACAATCAGTTGAAGCAGGGATTACAGTAGGTAGGTAACCCTAAATACTGGAATAAAGTTAAAAGAGTAGCCAATAGAGCTATTTGGAGGGTATGTGAGAGCTAACCATAAAAATAAATAGATGTTATGGGCTACAGTTTAATAGCAAGTCTGTGGATAAAACACTATATAGCAGAAGTGTAGTACAGGTCAGGAGAAGGTTTCAAGGCCTGGAAGGGACAAAACTGTCACCTGTTGGCCCAAATCAATTTATTGTAAGCAGGGTAAATAAGGAGGGAGTTTAGGTTCCTAATGCAAGAAAAGGAGTAGTGGTTCTGAGTGTCTTTAAATGGTGGAAAAGGTAGATTAGACTGGTTACAGAGTGGGGAGGGAGTAAAGCTGCTGTTTTTCCTGGCTAGCGCTTTATAACCACCTACATCGAATAATAAGTTATAGGCTATACTGGCCGTGATAGTTTAGACACATACTTTCATGCTCCTTTTACTGAGAAAGTACAGGGATAGGTTGCTCAACTGTGGAGACTGAAGGGAGTTTGGGCAGGGCCCTTGTTCTTCAGGTTGTTAGTTTCTGTGCCCTAGAGCAGTGTACTCAGATTGGAGAGCTGGGATTGTTTTAGGAGGAAAAGATACTGAGAAAAATAGTACAAACAAGGTATTTAGTTTAGTATCAAAGGCATTGTAATTAAACAGAATATTACAAGCATATAATCATGTAGAACTGTACAAAAATGTAGTTCAGGCTATCAAGTTCTCAAGTTGTCTAGAAAGATGCATCACTCCTTACAAGTTTTCTAATCAGTATTATAGCAAGTCCTTATGAAAAGTAAGTCAGCAAATTTCTGGTCAAATCTTATTATTCTAACTAGGCTAGGAACAAGACTATAGGAAGCTACAAGGTATATATCACGTTAGGTAGCAATGATAGCTGTACAGTTATCATTAGCACTAACACTATATAGCAATAACTATAACTATAGCTTAACTATAACTTACATTAATAATGTAGTTCACGCTTTTTATTAACAGCTCATATATATAAATAAATAATGCATATAGTAACTATATATGTAAGCCTATATGTGCTTAATGAACATAAGTACTGTAAAAGCATAGCCTGGTTAAATAAGCATATACAATTATTCCTGTATGAATGCTATCTGCCAAAATATTTATAATTGTTACAGCACTCCCAATGTTTTTAATCATAGACCTGAAACAATAACCATTTGAGGACATTGCAAGGAAGTAGATTTCTCTAAATTAATGCAGGGACCTTGGACGTAGTAAATATGTGGGAGCATTGAGAAAAGTAAAGACTCAAGACTACATTAAATGACCACTCATATGGGGCATCTGATTTAAGGTGGTGCAGCTTTTACATCAATGTTTAAGACTTAAGAACACCCTTCAGGTAGTGTACTATAAAAATTAATTCACTTAGTAATACTTAAAGTCAGAATGTCTAATGGTACACTAATTCATTGAGGATGAACCTGAATTCTAATGTAGAAGCTGTGGGTGTGGATATTTAGTTAAGGCAAAGCTCAAGTTTAGAGTTAGCCTCTCCGTTCATGTTTTCTTTTATTGTTATCTATATTGGCTAGTTTCGGTGCAGTCCTAGCATTCTCACATATACCTCTTATCCTTGTTGAAATTTACAAATGCTACTTGTGTAAAAAGCAGCCACGTTCGTATGTTTCACATTAAATTAGCTAGTAGAGGTGCAGTTAGTGATTACCATAAGCACCTATTACTCTAGATGCAATCTTAAATGTAGGCAAGTACGTCTCCTCATTTATTTCTTAGTCTGCTTTTAAACTATATTGGCTAGAGTATTCCATTATGGCTTTCCGGACACTTTGCTAATCTGTGGTGAAGATGTAAGTAAGAGCCAAATTATGACTTCACAGAGGTATCCCAGCCCCGATACAGCTCTGCTATTGTGTTCTCTAAATATACGTGGAAGTTACAGCAAATTGGTCTTATTGTGAAGACAACAATACAGAGAACAGTTTTAGTAAGATGCTGTTTAAATAAGGTTCTTACGTTTAGAGCAGCGTGAGTTAGGGAAACATTAATAGTGTGGAAAACATCTGTGGCTGAGCACAATTGTACAAATTCTACGTGTACCTTAAGGTAGTACCATATCAGATTTACTGAATATAGTGGGGTGTCTTACAAAAGGTGGAAATTATGACAAGTTCCTTTAAATGATAAAAACAAAATTGAAGAGAAAGTGTAATAAAGTACTTCCTAATGGGGTTCTTAGAGGTAGAGCACCATAGGTTTAGAAGCTATTTAGTTCTTCCAAGTTCCTTAAGTGGGGTTGGTCGGTAAGGACTCTCCACATGGATGGCACAGTTTGAGAAGCCTAGGTTTAGATTGTTCTTAAAATGAGGTGTGAGATACCCTTTACATGGCTTCTCAGTGCCATAATAGCAGGATTGCATATTGGTCAAATTTATGTAAACTACAGCAACCAGATAATATTGCTTTGCTTAAGAAACATAGAAGTCTCTTAGCGTATGCACCAAAAGTTCTACAGAAGATCACTTTGAATTACAGTACTGCTACACTGCTAAGGCTAGCACTCTAACACATTGGAGAATAAACGTGCACCATTAATGGGAGACACCTAAAATATGAATCCACACTAAACGAAAAATTAAACATATGCACAATGAAAGCCTCACTTCCTTCTTAAACAATACATACTACTTAACAATAAGGCAATAGTTCAGTACTTACGTTAGCCAGGACGCTGGGCCAGGAACACACAGCAGCTGGGGGCAGTTCTATAAAGGAAATGGCAGCCCAGGACAGCATGTATTTATGGGAAAAGTGGAGGATGTGAGGTAGAAGGGTGGGGGAAGGAGAGATGAGGGCTGAGAACTAGGAGGGGCTAGTGCTACTAGAAATTGGATAGGCTGATAGATGTATAGGTAAAATGCCAGTGTGTAGAAGTATGATGTGAAGACAGGGGCAGAGAGAGGGACCAGTGAAGTAATGATGAGTCAAAATCTTAGCTAGGTGGGGGAAGGGGAGGAGATGGTATAGGTTAAATAGAGAGGGAGAGAAGAGAGGTAAGGAGTTGAAAAGAACAATCAGTTGAAGCAGGATTACAAGTAGGTAAGTAACCCTAAATACTGGAATAAAGTTAAAAGAGTAGATAATAGAGCTATTTGGAGGGTGTGTGAGAGCTAACCATAAAAATAAATAGATGTTATGGGCTACAGTTTAATAGCAAGTCTGTGGATAAAACAGTATATAGCAAAGGTGTAGTACAGGTCAGGAGAAGGCTTTAAGGTGTGGAAGGGACAAGTCTGTCACCTGGTGGCCCAAATTAATTTATTGTAAGCAGGGTAGAAAAGGAGGGAGTTTAGGTTTCTAATGCAAGAAAAGGAGTAGTGATTCCGAGTGTCTTTAAATGGTGGAAAAAGTAGATTAGACTGGTTACAGAGTGGGGAGGGAGTAAAGCTGCTGGTTTTCCTGGCTAGCGCTTTATAACCACATAGATCTAATAATAAGTTAAACTAACACTTTGTCACCCATTTAAGAGACACTCTGCCTCTATAAGTCAGATGTGTGGTATCATTTTAACTTCCTTGTTAAAATCCAGATGAACCACAACTGCATTATTTATGCATTCAGATTTATTTCACATAACTATCCTGTTAATAAATCTTTGCTACATTGGATTCTGTACTGTGTTGTTGCACAGAGACTGAACTAGTCATCCACTCAGAATCAGTATCTTGTCTCGCCCATGGTTAGCGCAGACTTACTGATGTATAGTTGTCTGTCGTTGTCCTGCTCATTGTGTTTTTTTGTTTGTTAGTTTTTTGAAGAGGATTTGCCCCGGCCATCAACCTCCAATAAAAAAGCACCATGTAGCAATGTTTGCTTAGAGCATTATATGTGCATTGTCAAACACATACATAAGACAATAAATGTTTTTAAATGTTTTCAAGATTACAAGAGCAATCTATGTTTGAGAAACATGAGAAATTAATTGAAAACAAGGGAAAATAGCCACTGAAGAAGCAGTTAAGATGAAAATCATCCTGCTGACCAAGATGGCCGACTAGTTGACTGCATCAGTAAAATATGGATAAAAAAGAAGTTAAAATGATTATGCTTCGCAACAAAAATTTTACTGAAAATAGGTATGAAATAACACAACACTTAAGCATTGTTCTTTAGGGCACTAGACATTTAGTATGATTTTCAAATAAGGGTATATACAAACGTCTACAAGTTGTTTATTGTAAAATTTCATTCAGTGATGACTTATTAAAAGTGAAATGTATGATAATCCATATGCAGTAAATTTATTTGTAGTAAGTATCAGAAAAGAAACAGTATTAACAGATTTTCATAATTAGTACTAACATTCAGGATAAAAATATGGGTTAACTAATTCATTTGAAAGAGCTATTTAAGGACCTACTATTGAAATGAGTGAACACTTTGGGTTTTGAGGAACAATTTAATACTATAAAAGCAATAAAACAATAATATGATAGTAGAATACGTTGGGCTGGCAACTCGGAACCATAGAAATCTACTGCCAGTCATTAGCGGACCTGAGTTCCACTGTGGCGATCCCTAACCGGGAAAAGCCGAAAAGACAAACAACAAGAATACTAAGCTATCAGTCCAAGGAGCCTTTTTAGGCCTAGCTATGCTTCCTAGTAAAATTTGATAGGTTTGACTCTCAAGGGGTTTGTGGGATGTATATACTTGGACATGGGTGAATGAGCATATTCAAGCTTCCTCTGGTGGAGTATATATACTTAGGCATGGGTGAGTGAGCATTTGCAAGATCCCTCTGGTGGGGTATATATATATATATATATATATATATATTTAGACATGGGTGACTAAGCATGTACAGTCATCCTCTGGTGGGGTGTATATACTTGGGAATGGGTGACTGAGCATGTACAAGCTTCCTCTTTTGGGGCATATATATTTAGGAATGGGTGACTGAGCGTGTACAAGTTTCCTCTGGTGGAGTGCATATACTTGGACATGGGCGACTGAGCATTTATAAGCTTCCTCTCGTGGGGTATATATACTTGGACATGGCTGATTAATCATTTGCAAGCTTCTTGTGTCTAATAGAGACAAAGGTGTCAGACAACAGTATATTTGCATCTATGATTTGCTTGCATAAGTGCAGGAACTCTGCTTTACATGGATGGGAAGCCTATTCCAGAGAAGGAGGAGCCTCTGAGACACATACCTGTCCCTCCAGCATGCCCTATTTATGCTACAGTCAAGGTTTAGGTCCCTTGATCGGGTGTTCCAAATGTTACTTGCTTTATGGATGTACAAAAGTTCCATTAGAGTCAGTTTAGAGGATGCTTTGTTGATTAGACATAGGTCAGCCCTCAGCAGCCTATAGATGACTGAATATAAGGACAAGGCTTTGAGGTTCCACACCATATATTATTTTTTTAGCAAAAAAAACATGACTGGGTGAAAGTAACTCAGGACTAACCTATGGTTGGTGTAGTTTAATCATGAGAGTGAATGTCGAGTGATCAAACAAAGCCAACTGGAGGTTAATCCTGTGATACCCACATACAGGAGTGGGTTATTGCTATTTTGCAATGACATTATTTAAAAAAATGCTTACCTTTCTTAAATAATGCCTTTGTATAATTATGCTTTAGTGTTCCAGGCTGTTTTCTTTTTTACTGCTGTACTGCCCAGGTGTATGGTACATATGGCCCCAAGCTTGCACAGTTCATCAGTGTGGTGTAGCAAAATGCAGGAGTGGACCTCCATGGTGGTCTGTTCTTTTTTTTTTACCATAAAAACAAAAATGTAATTAGGGACAGGTCTAAAACATGAGGAAAATAGGGATGTTCTGCAAAAGTATAGACAGTTGAGAGGAATGGCTACAGGCAGTATGATCGATCATATTGCTGGCAAACCTTACATCTGGACTGCCCAGTGTTTTGCAAAATGTCAATGATGTTTCGTAGAGTTTATCCTCTCCCTTGTAATGTACATTTAAGGATGGCAATCAGCATATGTAAAATGGAACCACCAAAAAGGACAAATTCACAGCTGTAAGCTGTAGAGTCAGGCTACTAAGTGCTTAACCTCCAAATAATCCAAAACTGCTGTTCATAAAAACAGAAAATATTTATTGTAAGTCACAACCAGCTGAATGCTTTCGCTCACCATAAACCTAGGGCATCATCAGAGTTAAAGACAACACATCACACAGTCCTTAAATAAAGCAGATTAAACACAGGTAACCGTTATGTAATATAACTGTTTAAAGGTATACACCATATCCTAAAAAAATATACTCTTTTTGTTAAAAAAGACATGAGTAAAACTTTAAACCAAAACCTTATAAGTACAATGAAATATATAAATACCTTATGATAAAAACTATTATTATATTAACAGTGTTGAAGCTGTTATTTTAACTATTCTCTTAGCTTTAATACACTGCTTAATTACCTGTTTAACTGTTGTAGGCTACACACTCAAGTGTGATAGCCATTTTTGTGCATTTAAAGTGTTTTTTTGATTGTATCTGCTTTATTTTCTGAAAAAAAATAAATAAATAAAAAATATATATATATATATATATATATATCTGTATATACTTGTTTTCAACCTTTCTAAGCTAGTATAGTCCAGTTTTTAGGTTAGTGCTGAATTCAGGGCTGTGTTACAAGTTTCTGTGTTTGTCCATACCTTACTTGGATAGAAGGACGTTTCTCTGTTCACTGTGAGAGAGGGAGCTTTGAGCAGCCTATCTGTCCCTGGAGGAGTGGTTTCAGCCCAGAAATTAGTAGTTTATTGGCCATTTTGGGCTAATTTCTATCTCTTTCATTTCTCTGCTATAAAACCCACATTTGCAAGATTTTTGTGCTAGTATACAGCTCAGCAAGCTCCTGCCTCGTGCCCTGCAGATTTCTACAGCAGAAGAGAGACTTTGGAGTGATTATCATTTTTCTGCATTTTCTTGCTGTCTTTAGCTAATTCCGCCTAAAACACTGAATTTCTAGAGTTTATGTGATTTAAGAAGCTTGTTTCAGCTACATATTGTACTTATTTTACTGTCTGCACTTTAACAAAGTCGTTTTTGTGTTTAAATTACCTGTTTAACTGTTGCAGGCTACACATTCAAGTGTGATAGCCATTTATGTGCATTTAAAGTGTTTTTTTTGATTGTATCTGCTTTATTTTCTGAAAAAAAAAACAAAAATATATATATACTTCTTTTCCTGCCTTTCTAAGCTAGTATAGTCCAGTTTTCAGGTTAGTGCTGAATTCAGGGCTGTGTTACAAGTTTCTGTGTTTGCCCATACCTTTCTTGGATAGAAGGAAGTTTCTCTGTTCACTGTGAGAGAGGGAGCTTTGATCAGCCTATCTGTCCCTGGAGGAGTGGTTTCAGCCCAGAAATTAGTAGTTTATTGGTCATTTTGGGCTAATTTCTATCTCTTTCATTTCCCTGCTATAAAACCCGCATTTGTAAGGTTTTTGTGCTAGTATACAGCTCAGCAAGCTCCTGCCTGGTGAACTGCAGAGTTCTACAGCAGACAGACAAAAGAGAGACTTTGGAGTGATTATCATTTTTCTGCATTTTCTTGCTGTCTTTAGCTAATTCCACTTAAAATGCCGAATTTCTAGAGTTTCTGTGATTTAAAAAGCTTGTTTTAGCTACATATTGCACTTATTTTACTGTCTGCACTTTAACACAGTCTTTTTGTGTTTAAATTACATGTTTAACTGTTGCAGGCTACGCACTCAAGTGTGATAGCCATTTATGTGCATTTAAAGTCTTTTTTTGATTTTATCTGCTTTATTTTCTGAAAAAACAAACAAAAAAATATATACTTGTTTTCCTGCCTTTCTAAGCTAGTATAGTCCAGTTTTCAGGTTAGTGCTGAACTCAGGGCTGTGTTACAAGTTTCTGTGTTTGCCCATACCATACTTGGATAGAAGGAAGTTTCTCTGTTCACTGTGAGAGAGGGAGCTTTGAGCAGCCTATCTGTCCCTGGAGGAGTGGTTTCAGCCCAGAAATTAGTAGTTTATTGGCCATTTTGGGCTAATTTCTGCCTCTTTCATTTCCCTGCTATAAAACCCGCATTTGCAAGGTTTTGCATGCCAGTTAGCTAGGGTATAACTATTCCCGGATCCACAAAGTCTACTCTTCAATTTTTCCCTTGGAACTAGACAAACTTTCAACTTAAGTACTCAAACCATTCACTTTTCATATCGGCACTTGCTCAAAACTCATAGCAAGCACTAATAAACCTTAGCAAGAGACCCCCCCCTATACTGTAGAGAAGGACAATGCTCTCTATTCGACCTTACCAGCCAATCAGTAAAACAGTTCACTGTACCTATCCAGGCATGTCCAAAAGGCAGTTTCAGGTGTACTCTCCGGTCCAACTGGTGAATCTGGGCATTTTGAGGCAATGTTACAATTGCCTCATGTACAGAGACAACCCTCTCCTCCTTCCACCAAACACTAATACATGAGAGATGCAATTATACAGCCAAACTGGAGGCTAAGCGTTCTCAACCCAAGACTGGACCAGGCAGTCAAGAGGAGAAGGGAATTACTTTCATCACATCACCAGTCTCACATAGACCTATGAAACCAGCACAAGCGAAAAACACACATAAATACACAAAAACATGCTTGGAGGCTCTAAATAAAAATTTGCAGAAGCAACAGAGACCTCCAAAGCAGACATCCAAGCAACCTCCACCCCCCAACACAAACCATGAAACACATACTTCACAAAACTAGTGTGCCACACAATCACAGCTCTTAAGGCAAAAATAACATACCCAACACACTAGTAATAGGTGACTTTATAGTCAGGCACACTGACGTTCCACTCGTTAGGCTGAACAAGGAGAAGGTTACTGTTAGCTGCCTGTCGGGTGCCAGGATCCACCACATAACACAAGCACTCAGGTCACTCCAGAACAAGTACAAACATGAGTCTGTCATTGTCCATGTTGGTGTGAATGATCTGAGCCGTACCTCCCTGGACTACATGAAAAGAGACATGGAGGAGCTCTCTCATCACATAGCCCAGGCCGGTATGACCCTGACCCTGAGTAGCATCCTGCCCTCACCAAGAATGATACCATAGTATAGAGACAAAAATTATCAGTTTCAAAAATTGGCTAAGCTTCTGATGTCATTCAAAAGGGATCCAGTGTCTGTCAGCCTGGGATGACATGCTTGACAAGCCATGCTGCTTTGCTAGAGATGGCTTGCCCCTGTCACCCTTAGGCTTTCGAATAGTGGCCAAGGCTCTTGCCACCCCTATAGTGCCTTTTTTAGGCAAGGCTCAAAAGATAAACCCACCACCATAAATAGCACAAGTAATAAAAAACGGAGGATAATGCTACTCAATGCCAGAAGTCTAAACCTCAAAATGCATGTACTCAAGGCACTCCTCAGTATGGAGAAAATCGATATATGTGCAGTAACATAAACCTGGTTTAAGGCTCCAGAGAGCACCCCAGCACTACCAGGCTACAACTCATACCATACATTTCGGCCACAAAACATGGACCGAAATACAAAAGGCAGGGGAGTATCCATATTCATCAAGGATACCCACACCTCCAGGTTAGTGGCACAGCACGATGCTTCAGAGATCATCCAAGTGCAACTAACAATGGGCAAAACTGCTATTCAAATTATAGCTTGCTACAGATCACCCACCATGTCCCAGGACCCTCTCTCCCCAATTCCTGGAAACACTGGGATACATAAAGGTCCTACCAAACACCCTGATATTGGGTGATTTCAATTACCCAAACATTAGCTGGGAGAACTACTCAAGTACAAACTCCCTTGCCCAACATTTCCTAGAATTTATAAACTCAAATGCCCTGGATCAACTGGTCAACACCCCCACCAGAGGTGACAACATATTGGACCTAGTCATCACCAACATGGGCGACCGGTGTTCCACACCTGAGGTCAACCCCTCACTGGTTAGATCTCACCATAAACTAATCACTCTGGATATCCACATTCTGCCACCACCCCTGGTCAAAGAAACCACTGTGAAAAACTTTTCAAAAGCAAACTTCACATTACTTAAGACCGAGGTGGGAAGTTTCAAAGCCCCCATGCTAAAGGATAACGCTGTCCAAGCTGCAAAATCCTTTACTAATACACTCTACGGGCACCTACAAGAATGCATGGATTGTGCTATCCCAAACAAAACCAAGACTCACTCCTCCAAGAAAAGGAAACCAGTCTGGTGGACCCCTGCTATAAACAAGCTATACAATAGAAGGAGGAAACTAGTACAGAAAAGAGTAAAATCCCAAGAAGGGAAGACATCCCTGATCAGTATCAGCAAGAAACTATGTTCCCTCATAAAATCATCCAAGGCTAGCTTCGAAAGAAAAATTGCCATGGACTCCAAAGATAACCACAAGGCATTCTTTAGCTATGTCAAGAATCTAAGTGGCAATTCTCAGATCTGCTTGGAGTTAGTGCAGAATGGCACAAAATACACCGAACCTGGCAGACAGGTTGAGTGCAAACTTCACCCCCCTCTCACCCCCAAAAAGGGCCCATAACTATACCAGAAGAATGTAGTGCCCCTGAAATCACAGACACCAAGGTTAAAACAGCCCTCTCCAAAGCCAAAAACACAGCATCAATGGGACTGGATGGTGTCCCAGGCTGCATCCTACACGAGCTCAAAGATGAACTAACCCCTCACCTAAACACACTGTTTAAACTCAGCCTCTCCACAGGCTATGTGCCCACAGAGTGGTGCACAGCAACGGTGATTCCACTCTACAAAGGTGGAGCCACAACGGACCCTGGGAACTATCACCCTATAAGCCTGACTAGCTTGGTCTGCAAAGTTATGGAGCGCATCATCATGGATCTCATTAAGAGAGACATTGGAAACCTCCAAACACTGAACCCTACCCAGTTTGGCTTTGTTAAGGGCAGATTATGCCTCCTAAACCTGGTGGACTTCTTTGAGACAGTTACCAAGGCTATAGACGAGAGAAAGGAGGCACACACAGCCTACCTAGACCTTGCAAAGGCCTTCGACACCATTCCCCACTTAGGTATTATAGGCAAGCTCACCAGCCTGAACATAAACCCCTACATCATGAGATGGGTTGCCAACTGGCCCACATGGTAAGAGTTGCGGGAGCTTGGTCTGACTCTAAACTGGTTACAAGTGGCATTTCCCAAGGCTCAGTCCTAGGATCCCTCCTGTTTGACATATACTTCTCAGAGGTACAGGCAAGCACAGGAGGACTATGGCTGACCAAGTTCACAGACGACTGCAAACTAGGGGCTATAATTGACTCTCCGGCTGACACAGACATCCTCCAAAAGGGTCGCACTGAGACAGATACCTGGTGTCAAAACCATGGCCTCAAGCTAAATGCCAAAAAGTGCATAGTCATCCCCTTTGGAAAAAACAAAGTACCCACAAACTACCACATAGGTGGTAGCCCCCTAAATACAGATGATGTAATAAGGTATCTCGGGACCCAAGCAGATAGTAACCTCTCCTTTGATAATCACATTGCAAAAGTGGTTAGAAAATCCTTCTATGTGGCCCACCTAATCACAAAAGAGTTTGCATCCAGATCGAAAGAGGTCATCGGACCCCTCTATGCATCACTCATCAGACCCATCATAGAGTACAATGCCCCATTTGGGATGTACCTTACAAGACACCTGCAACAACTGGAAAGACCACAGAAGTACCTCACCAAGAGGATCACTGGCCTCAAGCAGATGCCCTATGCAGCTCGACTGAAGAAACTCCAGCTGTACTCAGTTGCATACAGGTGATCTCTGCCTGACATACAAGGCCATGTCCAACCCCGAATAGAGGGACATGCTCCATCTAAAGAAAACCATATCCCCTTGAGCCACATGCTCCATGGATCTAAACCTCACCACAACAATAAATAGGACATGCTGGAGGGATAGATTCCTGTCCCAGAGACTTCCCATGCTCTGGAACAAGATTGCAATCTACTTTAGGCAGAGCTCCTCGCTAACCCTCTTCAAGAGAAACCTTGATGAGTGGATGGGAAACAGAAAGTTTACCCCAGTGATCACTTCAATGGCTCTGCTGGACAGAGGCACAGGGAACTAATCTAAAGGGGGGGTGGCGAAAGTCATCACATTCTGGCTAGGCTTATAAATGCCTTCGGGCAGATAGCCTAGTACCTACCTATGAACCTATGAACCTATAAACTGCTAATAGAGCAAGCTTCATTAATACCAGGCTTAAGCATGGCATTGAATCTTAATTTCCATGCCAATTCTTTATATTACAATGTATTCTTTGCATCCCCCCATGATTATTCATTTGCACTCTATCTATAATAAAAAATATATATTTTTTAAATTAGCACATTTGGTAGAATGAACATAGAGATCATTAGTAGTTTTATTATTTTTTTATATCTCTTGTATGTTCTGCCATATGTTCTCTTAATTCTCTAGTAGTTTTCCTACCTAGAATGCCATACAAGAAATACAGGAAGCTACATATACTACATAATCTGTATTACAGTTATACCTGCCAGGACAACATAACATTCTATTATATCCAGGAATGAAAATGTACGGACCATCGTTCAGACATTTACACATTCTACAGCAACCACATTTAAACATTTGAGAATTTAGATCTCTATGTTTGTATGTGGACCTATTCCCACTTTCAAACCAATTTTTTAGGCTTCTGCACTTAGAGTAAGTTACCACAGGTTTATCCCCAACTTTAGAAAGCAATTCTTGGGTACAAAACATGCTCCAGTGGTTGATAAGTATATCAACTATATGTTGCCCGAAAGAATTATTGTACTGTACAATCAAGGCTCCTTGTCTATTCTTCTTGGCATCATTTGCCACATTTTTTACCTGTAAACCCAATTTTAAAATGGGTGCAAATGTATTGCCTCAAAATTTTAATATTTCTTTTTTGACTTTCTTTAAAAGGTCCGCAGGGGTAACCCCTATCCAAAAACAGTCTCATTAAAATGTGTAATTCAGTAAGAAAATTGGCATCATCACTAACTAACCTTGTAAGCCTGACCATTTGGTCTTTGATAATACTTCTTTTTTGGTGTGGGGATGACAACTATTATAATGCAACATTGCATTAGAATAGGTCTCTTTTCTATATATGTTGGACCCCCACCTCATATTGTCATGGTCCTTGTAAATATGAATATCTAGGTAATCAAAACTTTCGTAGTTGATCTTACTAGTGAATCACAGGAAAGTAGTGGTTTTACTTATATAACTTAAAAAGTCTACAAACCTACAAACTCTTCCTCACTTCTTTTCCACAAAATCAGTATGTCATCTAAAAATCTAACATGCCACAGAATATTTTTCATATATGTTGAAGTGAATATGTGGACTATTTCCCACTCTGCCAAGACTAAATTAGCATAAATGGGTGCACATTTTGCACCCATTACTACACCAGATATTTGTTGAAACACTTCTCCTTCGACATACAGATAATTATTTTTAAGTACTATTTCCATCATGGTAGTGATAATGTTGACATAAGTATTGGTCAATCTCTCACTGAAGGCTTCATGAAAAAATTCAATGCCTTCTTCATGTGGTATTGTAAATAAATTTATCACATCCACTGTTATAAAAACACATTTGCATCAAAGTCAATGTTTTTAAGGACATTCAAACAATGCCAAGAATTTTAAGTAAGTGTGTATGAGAATCCAGTATGTGCTTTGCATGGTGATCTATAAAGGCTGATAGAGATTCGGTTTTTGACCTACCTGCTGCTACTATTGGTCTAAATGGGGGATTAGAAACACATTTATGGACCTTCAGAATACCGAAGATTGATGGAATAACTGGTGTTTCTACTGTCAAAAATTCGTATTCATCTTTATTTATTTCCCCCTGAAATAGTGCATCTAAAAGCCACCAATCAATTTTTGCATAAGCAACATTAACTTCATTTTTAAAAATTCTTGAATATGTATTTATATCATTCAAAATCTCATACATTCTACCTATATATTATATATATGGAATAACAACAACAACCCTCCCACCCTTATCAGGTTTTATGATACGATACTGCTTTGTAGAAGCCAAAGATTTTAAACATGAATGTTCATCAGGGGTCAGGTTGTCTAAAATGTTCCCATTCTTTTTAATCAATTGTCTGAAATCCCTTTGGCATAATTGTTCAAACAAAAAAACAGTAGGATGAGACGGTGGAATAAAGGTACTTTTCTTTGTTAATAAATTCTCACTTCCATGATCAGCATAAACTGTTTCACTAAAAAAAATTTTAAATTCAAATTTCTTGTATACATTTTTAGGCTAATCAACACATCAGCAATATAATAATAGTTTTTATCATAAGTTATTTATATATTTGATTGTACTCATAAGGTTTTAGTTTAAAGTTTTACTTGTGTCTTTTTAAACAAAAAGATATTTTTTTAGGATATGTTGTATGCCTTTAAACAGTTACATTAGATAAGTGTCACCTGTGTTTAATTTGTTTTATTTAAGGACTGTGTGATGTGTTGTCTTTAACTCTGATGATGCCCTAGGTTTATGGTAGGTGAAAACACTCAATTAGTTATGACTTACAATAAATATTTTCTGCTTTTATGAGCAGCAGTATTGGATTTATTTGTAGGTTAAGCACTTAGTAGCCTGACTCTACAGCTTACAGTTATGAATTTGTCCTTTTTGGTGGATTTGTTGTTTCTTTACTACATTTTGTGGAGATTGGTTCTCAGTTTACTTCACATATGTGAAATGGAAGTCAATCTGCTCAACAATTCTTCAGCGGCCAGTCTTTTTTTTATTGGTATATGCTCAAATGTACAAAAAGGTGGACTGTCTAATCAGCATGCGTATTTTGGATTTGTGATAAGCCTTTATTGTATAATTGTGATGAATCTCTGAGGACTGTCCTTTTGTTGCATATACCTAGCCAGGTACATACCAAAGGGGGCATTGTAGTCAATGATCGGTCTTAGAAGAGCAGACAACAATGAAACAATGACATATTTTGATCTATTTGCCATGCCCCTGCTTATACGTTGTGCAACACAGAATGATTTCCACACTACAACAGGCATATGATGCTCAAATGCCAATTCATGGTCTACATGCATTCCTAAAATCCCTTGACTTCTAAATGTACTCTTAGAGGTGTCTTGCCAATGTAGTGGTTTGCTCGGGTAGCCATCTTTCTCAAAGATACTATGATGTACTTTTTCGCACTGTGTTTTAGAACACAACTTCAGCACCATTTATTAGTCTATGTCAGGCCTTCTTGGAGGGCATTTGTATCTTGGGGGAATTCAATAATTGCACCCAATTTGCAATCATCTGCAAACTTGGTCAGCCAGAGGCCCTTTACATTAGCCCTGATCTCAGAGAATAGATGTCAAACAGGAGTGGCCCCAGCACTGAGTCCTGAGCCACACCACTAGTAATCAACTTTTTTTGAAGGAAGACTCCCATATTTTAACTTTTTGGATCCTATCTGTAAGTCATCCTTCTATCCAGTGGGCAATGTAGGGTTTTATACCTAGTTTAGAGAGCATTTCTACAATGCCTGAGTGGAGTATTGTGTCAACTGCCTTTACCAGGTCGATGTAGGCAGAGTGCACAATTTTGCCTCATCCATTGCTTTGCTGACCTTCTCAAAGAAGTACACCAGGATCAGTGGGCAAAACCTGTCCTTAACAAACCTGAACTGATTTGGGTCCAGCATTTGACGGTCACCTATATTGTCATTTAGACTATCCATAATTATTCTTTATATAGCTTTGCAAATCAGGCTAGCCAGGCTCATGGAATTTTTAGTGGTCCTGATAGTTCATGTTTCATGCTATTAAGGAAGCATCCTGGCATATTATTAGAAACCCATAAATGCAGTACTCTAGGCCTTGGAAAGGTGGACGGGGAGTTATGGATGTGGGTATTTCCTGATGGACATCTGGAGGGGAGGGGGAAGTAAAATTGTAGCCACATTTGTCGGCCAGGAGGCAGCTTCATGTAGGTGGCACCATTTACAATTAATTTGGTACATTGCTGTGTAACACCTTTGAGGTTACAGACATAGCTAAAGAAATCTTTGTGTCTATCCTTAACCTGTGAGGCTACCTTTACCTCCAGTTTTTTGGAGGACTTTATTATCCCCCTGAGTTGCTTGCTTAGGTTGATGAGAGATTTTTTTTACCTTGTAGGGCATTGCACCATCTAATTGTTGCCATGAATTTCCCGGTTTAATTATACAACCTATTGATGTTGGAATTCCACCAGAGAGCTTGCTTTTTGAGTTGATCCTGTGCTTAATCTGGATAGATACAGCTGTCTCTGTGCAGCTGTTAATATGATTATACAGGGTTTCTAGGAAAGATTCTGCATAGGCAGCAGTGTTCTTAGGGATAGGGTAGGCTTAAAATGTTGTCAGAGTGTCACTTAGTATTAAGATATTTGCCTTAGAAAATTTCTAAAAGTTCCAGGGTTAGCCTGTATCCCTGACTTTACCTTTACTTTAAAGGAAACAGCTTTATGGTCTAACCTGACTAGGGAGAGTGCAATGTTCTGCCATGTTTGTGAGGTCCAGTTCAAGGATGTTTGCATCCCTAGTTGGCATACAGACTATCTAGTCAACCTGCTTGCATTTACAATGTCCAGGAATCTGTGGGCCTGCATGCTATGGGTCATTATTCCCAGTTTATATTAGTGTAGTTAAAGTCACCCATGAGTAAGGTGTTAGGCTGAATACATTTAAGCATGTATTATGTTTTTCATGGGTAACAGAAGGAGACTTATATCTTGCAAGAATATGGCAAGGAACATTGTCTAAGGTACACTGGATGTGGAGAAGTTCAAGCACATCGCATTGACAGATCAGTCTTGAGTTACGCTTACTTTAAATTTAAATAGAGGCACCTCCACCTCTTACCCCTTCCTGTGCAGTAGGTAGTCTAAACATGTAGTAGACATTGCAGAGCAGCACTACTGGGGTGGTCTGTGCAGCTTTAAACCCTGTCTCAGTGACTGAACAGCCATCTACATTTTCCAGGGAGAGAAGAGCTGATAGGGAGTAGCGTTTCTTGTTTAGACCCCTGGCATTGACTAGTAACAACTTCAGATTTTCCTTGGCTGGTTTAGCTATGTCAGTAGGTTTGAAAGCAATACCAAAAAAAGCAGTATCAGGGTGAGCAAGGTTGTAGCTAATATTCAAACTCCCAGAGGGGACAAGTGCAAGCCATTCCTGGCAAAGCAGTGTGGCCTGTCACCCATATCTCCCCAGGCTGACAAATATTGTACCTCCTTTTGAATGACATCATACTCTTAGCCAATTATAAAAATCAATTACTTTCTGTACATATTATAGCATCATCCTAGGAGAAGGTAGAATGCTACTTAATGCTAGGATCATACTGGCCTAGGACATATAGTCCAAGAGCTCCATCGTGTCTTTCTTCATGTAATCCAGGGAGGTACTTTTCACATTGTTTATGTCCACATGAACTATGACTGAGTCATACTGGTACTTGTGGTTCAATGACCAAAGTGCATGTGCTATCTGATGGATCCAGGCCCTTGACACACAGCTGACAATGGCGGTCTTCTTACTTAGCTTGGTGAGAGGGATATCTATGTGTCTCACAACACAGTCTCTACAACCAAAATACTGAGTTTCATGATGTTCCTTTTCTTGTTCCTTTGTCCTCATATAGTGTGTGCATGGCTGCACCTTATGGGCTTAGAAGTTGAGACACCATAAAATGTAGCTGTATATGTTATGGTGGGTGTTGATTTTGTGGAATGCTCTTGGGGTTGTTGAGGATACCTTTTGTTTGTGCAATATCTGGGAAGTATTTGTGGTTTAGGGAAATTACATTTAAAAGCCTCAGCATATGTGGGTCTATGAGTCTGGTTTGTACTATGTGAAGTGGCCACAGGGTAAGTGTAACTGACAACCTGTTTGTTATTATAAGTGCTTGTACGTGAGAGCTTTGCCTCAGTGACATTATGTAACTACATCTCTCACACATCATATTGCTACATTGCCTCAGGATCCCCATATCCACCTGGCTGGCTGCATAGATAGTAAGTAGATGCATGTCCATGACTAGAGATCCTTACTTCTCATTCTACAAGGTGGTGGTAAAAGAGGTGGTTAGAGCTGGCTAGCTTGGCAACTGAGAGAGTTTGGACCACAATCAGGACATTCTAACACCAAGCACATGGGGGGAGAGACTTCTTAGTGCACAAATATTTGCTCTTTGTGGAGATAAGTACTGCAGAAACTTCAAGGGTAGTTTTATCTGGAAAATTTCAAGACCGTTTATTGCATGGATTTCCCTTTCTCTTCACCCCTTGGATGACCTTTTGTGACTCAGATTGAACTCTACAGTTCCCTACAGGGCACTGCTGATCACCACTGTGTGACAAATGAGCGAAATTAATAGAGGAGGAGAAAACCAACTAAACAAAACAAAGGGCTCTCTGACCAATCAAGAACTTTCACTTAGCCTTCAAATATCAGAGAAGTGGGGTTTAATTATTTAAATTATCATTTAACAGCTAAGACATTTCTTTTTTTGCTGATTTCAGTGCATATTACTAAACAGACACAACTTAATTTGATGGCATTTTGGGGGCATCCTGGAACAATGTTAGTGATTATTTTGTAAGACGGTATTTTTTCTGGGTTTCAAAATACAACTGGTCTAATAAAAGTTGTATTATGCTTTGATGTTTTTTTTTCTGCAGTGCTGGTTTGGGTACCACAGCAATTCATGCTATGTCACTGCAAAGTAGTTGCTCAGTGATTTTCAGATTTTCAGCAATCACCCACAGAGTGGTTGGATAAATTCAGTGGATTTTTAACCATTGTGCAACATGTTATTTCAGCTTTTTATTGAAGCTGTATTGCTGAAAGCTGTTCCATGTTGCATAAAGCTGCTATCTCTTGATAACTGAACATTGCTGCATTATTGCCTGTCGATTGAACAGGTTTGTGCTCGGCCCCTATTTGTTGCATGCCATACCCCTCAGTGTTATTGCATTGCTGCCTATTGAGTAGAATACTTACTGCTGTAGAAGTTGCAGTACCAGCAGCTTTGTTATGATATAGTGGCTGTACTAACCCCTTCTTAGCTGCTCAGAATTTGTTGTGGCTTCACTTAGCTTCTTTACTTTTCTACACTACACCTAGCCATACTAAATCCAAGCCCAACTTGGGCAAAATAGAAAGTCAATCTGTTTGTATCCTTTTTATAGCCAATCTTACTCAGCCCTCTTAGAACAATGAACTTTCAGTCTGTGAGAGGTACAAATTTCTACCCAGTCTGGAAGCATCCATTTCCCCCTTTAAGATGGCTTGTAAACATCGGTCACTATTAATCTCATTTGATCACACTTAACTGATTTATGCTGCCTGTAAACAAGTCACTACCAAAACCTTATAGGATTAACAAGACTAGAGCGCAGCAGATAACCATTAACTTATCAGCTCCATCCTCACACACAGTAAAGGATCACGAGGAAGTAAAGTGAAAACCATCTAATGCCTCTAATTCTGTTAGTAAAAACAATATTGCCTTAGTAATTGGTGATTTTATTATCAGGCATAATGACTCCCTACTCTTAAGACTGGACAAAGACTTCATTACAGTTAATTATCTCTCTGGTTCTAGGATCTGGAATATCACAATGGCGCTAAAGTCTTTTTTATCTGATAAATGTGATTATGATCTAGTGGTAGTCCATAAAAGTGCACATGACTTGAGGTATATAAACGTAAATGACATTCAGAGAGACATTCAAGGAAATCACTATGCATGTGCCCAATGCAGGTTAGACACTGGTCCCAAGTGGAATCCTGCTTAGACCCAGAATTATATATATATATATATATATATATATATATATATATATATATATATATATATATATATATATATATATAAAGTGATTGGCTTCAACAATTTACTTAGTAGATAGTAAAATTTTAGGGGTGGTCCAGTATGATTCAGCATGTGTCAAAATGACTGTCATTCCAACTTGCTTTACCAGGGATGGACTGCATCTTTCTTTCCATGGCTTCTGAACACTGGATATAAACCTTGTTCCTATAGTGGCTTTTTAGGCAGAGTCCAGCTAATGAACATCGCATCATAGTAGATGTCAATGCAGACATTTTCAACCCTAAGTTGGCCCATATCAAGTTGGCTTTTCTCAATGCTAGGAATTTTAACAACAAGCTGTCTGATCTTAAGGCTCTTTTGCAACTTGAACACATACATGCTTGTGTAGTTACTGATAAATGGTTTCATTGTAAATACAGAACTTCATCCTTACCAGAGATTTTACATCTACCATGCACTCAGTCCTGATGGAAAATTGGGTGGTGTTTCCGTATTTGTTAAATCTATATTACATCTAGACAGATCCCCAGAGACCCACAGACTGAACTCATTGAATGTTACAAGACACCCTCTTTGCCCTGTAATGACCATATAATATTCCTAGGTGTACTTGAGGAACTACCTATTACTGAAAATGCCTTTATAATGGCATTTTTATAAGTTCATAGGTAAGTACTAGGTTAGTTGCCCTTGCAGGCCATTTTAAACCTGTCCAGTTTCCCTTTTTGTGCTTTAAATAACCTATATCATTTGTTTATAGACTGGTCTTAACCAACCAATGGTCAATAGTTATATATTACCCCTAATGAGAATAATTCGGATCATACCATTGATAATCTGAAGGGACCAATACATGGGACAAAATATTTAGGAGCTACAGGGGGCAGTCCTTGGACAAATTTTTTGTTTCCCATCCACAGATCTATGCTGTGATTGAAAATGGACAGGGATGAACTTTACTTATGTGGCTGGGGAGTCTGTTCCACAGTAATCTCCATGGTGTGTCCTATAACAACGTAATGCTGTAGTGTGATATATTAGTACAGTAGGGGCTCTTTTCCCAGACATGGCAACTGAGGATGTCTTTGTGTTTGTTTAGACAGAAGCAATCTCTGCTTAACATACAAGGCGATGTCAAACCCTGAGCTATTGGACATGCTCCACTTAAAGAAATCCCAATCCCTCAGAGCCACACACTCCAGGGATCTAAACCTTCTCATCACATTGAACAAAACATGCTGGAGGGATAGGTTCCTGACCAGAGATACCCCACACTCTGGAATAGACTGCCCATACATGTCAAGCAAAGTGCCTCCTTGGCCATCTTCAAAAGGAACCTTTACGATTTGATGGGAGACAGGAAATTTACCCCGGGGATCATGTAATTTGCCCTGCTAGACAGGGGTCCAGGGAAGTAAATATTGTGGAGTGAAATATCCAGGGAATTATTATGGCTAGGCCCTAGGGTTGATAGCCTAGTACCAACCTACGAACCTATGAACCTATTCTGTTAATGTAGCAGAAGAGGATTAGATCTCTAGACTGAATATTTCTGATGCATTTGACTTGCAGTAAATCCATCAGTAATGGGTCAGCAGATTCATTGTATGCGAGGCACAGGTCACTCTCTTAGCAGTTTGTAGGATGCCAAGAAGAGTGACAAGGCTTTGAGTAGGTCCATGTAGGACATGTTGCTTAGACCTTGTATCCTTTAAGTAATGTTTTTCTGTAGGTATTCCAATTGTTGCATGTGTCTGGGTAGATACATACCAAAGATGGCATTACATTCTATGACTGGCCTAATCAGAGGGCTGAGTAAAGTCTCCCTATATCTAGACTCAATACTTTTGTTATAAGCTGTGTAATATAGAAATACTTTCCTACAGCACTACACGCATGTTGGCCAAGCATCAGGTCACTGTCCATGTAAGTTACCAAACCTGAGCAAGTGGGTCAGCTCTTAGGGGTGTTATGTCAATGTGGTAGTTCCCATGGGTAGATGACTTCCCAAAGGATACAATGATGCATTTTGTGGCATTTAGTTTCAGTCCATATTTTTGGAACTAGTTATTTATTTGAGACAAACCTTCCTGCAGGATGGCTAAGTCATTTGGGGATTCAATGACTGTTCCTAGCTTATAATCATCTGCAAACTAAGTCAGCCAGAGCCCTTTGTTATTAGCTTTTACTTCAGAAAAGTAGATGCCAACAGGAGAGGTCCCAGCAGAGTACCATGGGGGGACTCCACTGGTGACTGGTCTCCTTGTGTAGATAACCTCCTTTATTTTGATTACCTGCATCCTATCTGTGAGCCAGCTGGCAATCCAGCGGGTGACATAGGGGTTTATTTCCAGTTTATTTAGCTTTTCTACTAGGTCTGAGTATGGGATTCTATCAAAAGCTTTGTCCAGGTCAAGGTATTCAGTGTGTATCATTTTGCTTTCATCCATTGCTTTGGTGACCTTTTCAAAAAACTTCATGAGGTTGAGTAAGCATGAACATCCCTTGATTAACCCAAAATGAGACAGATCCAGTGTTTGAGATTCCCCATGTCCTCATTCATTAAATCCATAACAGGTCTTTCCACAGCTTTGTATATAAAGCTGGTCAGACTTATGTGTCTGTAAATTGCCTTGATCAGTGGAAGGTCCTCCCTTATGTAGGGGAATGTCTGAAGCTGTTCTCCATTCACTTATACCTTTGGTGGATGGGATCTCTAGTATCAGTTTTATTTTTAAGGAGACTGGCTTATGGTCAGCTAAAACAAGTGATTAAAACATGCAAGGGATGGTGCAAGATGGCCCCGTATTAGTAAGGACAAGACGTCAGATGTTATTTCCCTTAGTGGATACTCTGACTAATTTGTTCCAGGGCATTTGTATTGATAAAGTCCAAGAATCTCTGTACTTGTGCACTAGTAGTAGCATAGGTTTCTAAGTCTATAGCTGGATAGTTTAGATCAGCTAGGAAAATGGTATTCTAGTTCCTGTGGATAGGTGTTGTGGCTTTCTTTTGTCATAAGGGAGTTCTATAGCTAGCTAATATATGGTGTAGGGCCTTTCTGATGGTTATTTGAACATGAAGAAGCTCTAGTGCATCATGCTGCTTTACCAGCCTTGATGTGAGTCTCTTCTGGATATAGACTGATACACCTCCACCTTCTTTTCCCATCCTGCTCAGTTGCTTTTCTAAACTTGTAGAAGGTATTATAGCCCTGCACAGCTGGAGTGCTCTCCACCATTTTAAACCATGTCTCACACACTACACAGACATCAATGTCTACCAGGGTGAAAAGGGCTCATAGAGAGTGGAGTTTCTTGTTCAGGCTCCTGTAAATGATCAGTAACACCTTTGTATTTTTCTTTGTTTGTTTCTTTATGCTGGTAGGTTTATCAGGTTTGCATTTCAACTACCTCTCAATAAGTTAAGCACTTATTGCTCTAAAGTTGGGCATATCCAGAGATTCTTACACTTAATAAAAATTATTTGGAAAAGATATTTAACAAACTACTAGCAGGGAATATAATATCCTTGAACTTGCCCTAACTGATATAGCCATATAATCATGCGCCACCCCACACATTTCTCAATCTCTGTCTAAGTCTGATCATAAATCTGTAACGTTCTCTTTCAAAATCTCTTAAACACCTACTGTCAATAATTCTGAATTCGGGATTTCAGACAGACAAAACTCCTCAAACTCAATTCTGAGCTTTCCAAATTCACTTATAATATCACAAGACCCAATGCCAACACAGATGCTATTTATCCTGGCCATCCCCACTAGAGCCAAATATAGTGTGAGGTTTAAGAACAAACCACATTGGTGGTTCACTACTTAAATAAGTTCTATAACAAGAAAAAAATTCCTTAGATAATATGACTGATCTAGTAAGGAACTAAAAGCTAAATAAAGAAATAAAAGTTACTATTGAGATGAGTAAGGCAAATCATGAACTTAAATTAGCTTCTCAAGCCAAGGATAATCTTAAGTTCTTCTTTAGTTACGTTAGATACTAAGAAATAACACCTGGCAGTGTTTTGAACCTCTACAAAATGGTACTACCCACTCAGACCCAGTAGACAAAGCAAATATACCAGCAGACAAACTTATTGCAAACTTTATCCCCTGAAACAACTATCTTAATTTCACAAATTCTTGAATCCCTTACATTTCCTAATAGTAACACATTCTGAAGGCACTCTCTAAAACCAAAACTACTACTTACACACAGCCTGATAATTTACTTGCATGCCTAATAAATAACACCAAAAATGCCTTTGTGGAGCTCCTCCCTAAACTGTTTAACCTGAGCTCAGCTAAATGATTTATCCCCAGAGCAGGGCAAACTGCAGTGGTGATGTCCCTACACAAATATGATCCTACTACTGATCCAGAAAACTATACGCCCATAGCTTTACTAGTTTGATTTACAAAGCCATAGAATGCAGTCTAACTGGCCTCATAAATTATGATATCAAAATCCTTATCAGACTATGTTCATATCAGTTTGTGTTTATGAAAGTGAGATCCTGGCTACTCACTTTAGCTAACTTCCTTGAAAAGGTCATACATGCTGTTCAAAATGGTTATTCTAGTCACATGCCTTATTTGGATCTAGCCACAACATTTGACACTATGCCCCATACTGCCATTGTAAACCAGATTTGTGCCTTAAAGGTAGATCCATACATGGTGAAGTGGATAGACGACTAGCTGAAAATAAAACTCATGTATTTAATGTGGCAGGCTCCTCCTTAAAAAGTATGAATTCAACTAGTGATCTACTCAAGGGTTCGGTACTGGGACCTCTGTTTTTTATCATCTGCTTATCTAATATACAAACTGGGAATCAGGACCTTTGGTTAAAGAAGTTTACAGATGAGCACAAGCTGGACATTATTGTCAAATCTCCATCTGATACCCATCTATTGAACCAGGAACTAATTTTTGTAAACAAGGGTATCCAGGGAAAGGGCTAACATTAAATCTTAAACATTGTAGTATTGCCACATTTGGTAAACAACGTACTTCCTCAATGTACAGTATAGCCAACATTCCACTTTAAAATGTCAGTTTAGTCAGATGTCTTGATATTCTCTTTCCTGCAACCTCAGTGCAGCAGTAGTCCTAGAATCTTGTTTAGCACAGCTAATATCTAAAGGCATATAATCCAGGTTGATAAGAAGTTATTTTTCCTTGTTATGCAACCCTATTTAGACTAAGATTTATTTTTGAGACATAATAAGCAACTGGAAAGCCCCTAGTGTTTTCTAACCAAGAAGATAATTGGCTTAAAGTCTCTGAGTTACAATGATAGGCTTTAAAGCTTTATCCCATTATTTGATTTCTGATCGTCTCATGTGTGGAAATCTATGCCTTGCATTTTGTGTCACTGGGAATATTATTCTCACTGATCGCCTATATTTTTGCAAGTCAAATAGCTCCACTAATATTATAAATGGGGGCTTAAATCTCCAGCAGTACATAAATAAAATATACTGGTGAGACTAATTTATTACCCAAAGCCGTCTCAACCTTTGGAACAACTTCATATGCAAGTTAAACAAAGTGACATTCTAGCAATCTTTAAACTAGATCTGGATGATGTACACCAACAGGAAAAAGGTGCTGCAGATGGATGGATGGCTGGATGGATGGATGGATGGATGGATGGATGGATGGATGGATGGATGGATGGATGAATGGATTAGATGGGTACCCATAAATTTGCTCCAGGACTGACCTGCTTGTCCATTCTTGATAAAAGGGTTATTGAATGACAGTGGGTATTGGTAAGGTGTAAACTATATTTAAGGTTTAAACTGTATTATGACTCAGTTGTCTTGCATTTCCTATGATATTGTAATCCAGTGATTCTATGATCCTGTGAAGCAGTGTTACATCATCATAGAACAGAATTGTCTGAAAGTTCTGCAGCTTGTTTCAAAAGGAAAGGCAGATTCTGTTTATGTCTAATAAATTTGAACCCCTGGGATTGCACTGAAATAAATTCACTGCTGTCTTTTTTCTTTCTTGTTGCCTGGGACTGTTCTTTGTAGTCTGATCTCTGTGTCCAACCACTGAAAATGTACTGCATCAGAGCCATTGCTTTTCTTTCTCTTTGTAACTACTATTTGGACTCCAGAAAATTAACTGGCACAGAAATCATGATAGACATACTTGGATTATAGATTTGGACATTATTTTTCATCCTTAGGTTTTAGTCATTTATTACCATAAGTACATGGAACATGTACAGTTACAATTTTGTGATCAGACTATCTTTATGAAATTATTTTCCTTTCTCTGTGCAACTGAAATGCTGTTCAATTAAGTGAATGGGAAAATCAGCAAAGTTTTACACGGGGAATGGAGGTAGTTGGCCAACATCGGGAAATTAGTGCAATCTTGGAGTTGGTATATATAGGGGGTACACTTGGGGGGTACAGTCCCCCACCCAGGTGAGTTTGACATACTGCATGTATGTGAAGGTTGAATGCTGGCTGGCTGCTTTTATGCCCTAGGTAAAAATCCACTGATGTGAACATTCAGTTAATTGAATGTTCACTGTTTTCATCTCAATGAAGAGAGTTTTATGTAAGTGAGCATTCAATTATGTGACATAGATCATATATATATATATATATATATATATATATATATATATATATATATATTGAATCCTTTAAAAAAATAATTTTCATTTGTTCATTCATAAAACCTCATGACTAATGTATTATTTTGTCAGTTAGGGCTATCTGCATAGCACGGGTACAACTGTTGCAATCCTTGGAACAGTTGGACAGTTTGTCCTTCAGATAATTTAATTTCATGTTGGCTGGCTCACTAGAATAGTGATGTGTTGGTATAAAGTTATTAGTGTGGTGGCAGCATACCATGAATACAGATAAGGTGTACTGTTGGTGGAGAGGTATCAGTGGCCCCTATTAAGAAATCTTTTAGGTGTAAATGTATATAAAAAAAAAAGTCTCAGTTACTGTTGTTAAGATTGCACTAGATGGGAGTGTGCTCGGACTAAGGTGCATGACATCTCAGGGAGTCGGTAATTATAAACATGTTTTGTAGATGGCAGTGAGAGCTTAGTGAATTGTGAGACCAAGGCAGTAGTGTGCATTTTTTCATAAGCTCCTAAGGCCAGTCACCCTCTACATGCATATTTTGGATGTCAGTAGTATGGGATTTAAGGCTTGTACTCCTGATATAGTTGGTGGCAGTGGTGGGATTCAGACAAAATCCATCCACAACATTATTAGGTGACAGTGGAGATACTCATATCCCATTTGCTTATCACAGACCCTATGAGTAAATAGTAGGAAATGCTTTTCTTGAAGCTGTACCAGATGGTTACATGGCTGAAGATAGGATTTTTATCATCATCCTTTAGTTTAAATAATTTAAAAGTTAAATATCTGTAAGGGCTACAGAATCTTGTTTAGCTAAAAATAACCTACTAGAAGTCTCGCTGGATGACTTGTGGCTACTCCATCTGAAAGTGAATTTTATCATGTCAACAACAGTATAAAAAGGACTTTTGCATTCTTACCACAGTGTGGAATTTGATAACGTATCCTTATGTTAATGACAGTGTAGAAGTTCAGGGCCAAAGGGCTACATTATTGTAGTGATGGCATCTAAAATCAAATGCATTACATACTCAGACAATATCCTGTTTTTGAGAATAACTTCCTGCTCCCTTACCTTCTGCACCTAGACATTAGTTATATTGTTGGGCCACATGCTCTATCTATGAGTTGCAAAGAAGCACCAGACAATTAAACTGCATTTGTCTACATGTTTTTTTTATTTGTGTGATAAACATATCATGTGAACAGAAAATACAAGATTTTGTGGAGGGGTCACTTCTATTCCATTTACTGTAATGCAGCGTTTTAATTATATGTACTAAATACGTTAGCCAAATCAAATCTGCATGGAAACTGACACGTCACATGTACATTCATATTACATACTGTACTAATATAATCTTGCCTAATTAATTCTGTACTTTGAGAAACTCCCTGTGACATCCTCAACACTCATCCTATAGCTCGTCAGCTATATATTCTACAGTTCCTCAACCATTATCCTGGCAAACTGCCCTGTTGATAGGGTCATGTGACGGATTGTGAGACACAGGAAAATCTACCTGGCTACAGAGCCCAAACTGGTATATTAAATAAGGTATATCAGAAAAAAGAGGACACAGTTTAAAGACACAAGGTAGAAGGCTTAGGGAGACACTAAGAATTATTATTTTTTTATGTAGAAAGAGGTGTATAATAAGAACAAATTTACTAAAGAGATGATAGCATCAAAAATTTTTCAAAATTCAAGAATGCAGTGAAAAGACATAAGGCAGTTATTAGGGGTTCTGGCAGAGCAGTGGAAAATGTGTTACGATGAAGAAGATTTTAAAACTAAATTCACCTTCAAGCTTTGGTAAATACCTTTCCATGGTTGGGTTTGGCTAGACGGTGCTTACCTCCGGACATAAGAGAAGAGTAAGGTGGTTGCTGCAGTTGAGGAAGGGGAACAATTAGACAAAACATGAGGAACAAAAAACAGAAAATATTAGTTTACAAAAATGAAAACAATGACTATCCAGAAAACTGGTTTAGAAACAATGAGGTAGATAATGCAGTAAACCAAGAATTCCCACAAAATGGATACACAGAAACAACATGGAATAAAACAGAACACAGGAAAATCATTACATATGAAAAATGCCAAGGATTATAGATGCTAATTTAAGACCCTTAACTGAACAAATTAAAATAGATGCCTATGATACTTGGGACCAAAATGGTTTGGGGTGCACAGCTGGGCTTGTAAGGCCCTACTGGTCAATGACCTAGTAACAACCTATGAACCTATGAAAACAAAATAATACATAGACAAAAAAAGAGCTCTAGCAAGATCAGCTAGCACCTTGGGAGGTTGACTAGATTTTTACCCATCTCATTCTAGAGCTTATCAGCAAAATAAAAAATCAGCCGTCTGCTATAGCTACTAACACACTGAGACTGCGAGTGCATTATCAGCATTCATTAAGGAAGCTGCAATATCACCTGTGTTTTCTTATATGAATGCTTGTGTTAAGTTTAAACTTCATGGCCAGCTGCTAATCACCGTCCATTTATAGTCTGCATCTGGGTTTGTCCTGCTATGGGTATGGCTCTGAAATTAACACTGATCAAAACAGAGAAAGATGTAATGGAAGAAGTACTTAGTGAGAGGACAGGTGCAGTGGAAGTATATAAAACCCAAAGTCTGAATAGTATGGGATAAAGAAAAACAAGAAAAGGAATTCTGTAGGATGTAGCGTGTGTGTGTGTGTGTGTGTGTGTGTGTGTGTGTGTGTGTGTGTGTGTGTGTGTGTGTGTGTGTGTGTATATATATATATATATATATATATATATATATATATATATATATATGTATACAGATATATATATATATATATATATATATATATAGGCTATAGGCAAAGAACTCCTGACATGGCAAATGTTACAAAAAGCAGAATAACAGCAAATAAATCAAATGTACTCTAAAAAGAAAGTTGTTAAATAATCCATAAAAGAAGCAAATCAAAGCTGAAGTGATATTCCAGCTAAACAAATGAAGAATTTGAAGTGAAATCTTTGATGTAACCAACACCTCAGTATGAAAATTAATTAATCCAACTACATGCTGAGGAGTTAAGGGAGAAGTTAAAGAAGAATATCTAAATAAAGAGGTTTCTCAAAGCAGATTTTCTGGAGAAGCATTGGTAGATGCAGATATGACTGTGCAGACAGAAAATCAGAAAAACAGCCAAGAAGAGAGTAATCAAAGAGATGATCTGAGGAATTCAATAAAAACAGATAGTTATAATATTATATGTGACAGATGTGCACATGGATGAAAGGTTAACACCCAAACAATTAGAATACCTTAATATTCTTGGTCTGTAACAGTTGGAAGAGGGGTCCCATTAAGCACCAGTACAGAAAATTGACTCACCGGCTATTTTAATAAGCTGGATTTCCTGACATTAACTTCTGTTTTGTGTTATAAGAACCAGTTCCAAAGATAAGAGAAGTTGGACTGAATATGTATCTGCAGTATGGAAGTGTCTTAATGTGTACTTTAATTTGTCTGGGAGCATGGTTGATGCAGATATTCAGATATGGACTGAGTCAGTGCTTTGGGGGAAGATTGCTTCCAGGTTTTTCCTGTAAAAACTGCTAATGGCTCAAACATGTGAGACTGACAGCAAGTTTTCCTTGGTAATAAAATGCATTATGTAAGACTGCTGTTATCACTTGTATGTGGGTTTGAAAATTCTTCACACAATACTTACTTTTTGTTTTGTTCTTTAGAGAGACTAGAGTTACTGCTCCCATCAAACTAAGAAAAATCATGCTATAAGAGCTACATGCTGGGCATCCAGGAATAAAGATCAAGGCCCTTGATTTTAATTTTGCCTGTTCACCAAAAATTGAATGGAGAAGTAAGAACATTAGTGCAAAGAATGTGTGCCATATAAAATGGAGGCAAGTACCATGCCAAGGTTCACAGGTTCATAGGTTGGTACTAGGCTATTGGCCCTAGGGCCTGTACAAGCCTAGCCATAACAATTCTCTGGCTATTTCTTCCCACACCATTTAATTCCCTGGACCCCTGTCTAGCAGGGCAACTGATGTAATCCTGGGGTGAATTTCCTTTCTCCCATCCAATCGTCAAGGTTCCTTTTGAAGAGGGCAAAAGAGGCGCTCTGCTTGACATGTATAGGCAGTCTATTCCAGAGTCTGGTGAGTCTCTGGATCAGGAACCTATCCCTCCAGCATGTTTTGTTTATTGTGATGACAAGGTTTAGATCCCTGGAGCGCGTGGCTCTGAGGGATTGGGATTTCTTTAAGTGTAGCATGTCCAACAGCTCTGGGTTTGATATGGCCTTGTATGTTAAGCAGAGATCGCCTCTGAGTAGACGATATGCGACAGAGTATAGCTGGAGTTTCTTAAGGTGGTCAGCATAGGGCATCTGCTTTAGGCCTGTGATTCTTTCAGTGAGGTATTTCTGAGGCCTTTCAAGTTGTTGCAGGTGTCTTGAGAGGTACATACCAAATGGGGCGTTGTATTCTATAATGGGTCTAATGAGAGATGAGTACAGTGGGACAATGACCTCCTTTTTTCTGGATGAAAAGCCCTTAGTGATGAGGTGTGACACATAGAAGGATTTCCTGACTGTTGTAGCGATGTGGTTATCGAAGGTGAGACCACTGTCCACCTGTGTCCCTAAGTCTCTTATCACACTTTCGGTGTTTAGTGTTCCGCTGTGGTGACCCCTAACCGAGAAAAGCCGAAAGACAACAACAGTGTATTGCCACCTATGTGGTAATTCACGGGTACATGCTTTTTCCCAAAGGGGATAACTATACATTTCTTGGCATTGAGCTTGAGCCCAAGGCTCTGGCACCAAGCATCTGTTTCTGTAAGGCCCTTTTGTAGTGTATCCAGATCATTTGGAGATAATAATGGCTCCCAGTTTGCAGTCATCTGTGAACTTTGTTAGCCAGAGTCCCTTAGTGTTGGCCTGTACCTCAGAGAAGTAGATGCCAAACAAGAGTGGTCCCAGGACTGAACCTTGAGGTACTCCACTTGTCACTTGTCTGGAGCTGGATTTGGAGTCAGCTACTTTTACAGTGTGGGTTCTGTCAGTAAGCCAGTTGGCAACCCATCGAGTGACATAGGTATTAATGCCCAGCTTAGTAAGTTTATCTATGATTCCAGAGTGGGGAATTGTGTCAAAGGCCTTGGAGAGGTCCAGATAGGCTGTGTGGACTGCCTTACCCTCGTCCACGGCTCTGGAGACTGATTCGAAGAAGTCAATCAGGTTCAGGAGACAAGATCAGTCCTTCATGAACCCAAACTGGGTGGGGTCCAGTGTTTGAAGGTTGCCAATGCCTTTGTTTATAAGTTCTATGAAAATACATTTCATGGCCTTGCAGATCAGGCTCATCAGACTGACGGGGTGGTCATTCCCGGGATCCAAGGTGGATCCCCCCTTGTGGAGTGGGATAACTGTAGCTGTGCATCACTCAGTGGGCATGAAGCCTAAGGTGAGGCTATGATTAAACATGACACTTAGGTGAGGTGCCGGTTCATTTTGTAGTTCATGTAGTACACAGCCCGGGATGTCATCTGGTCCCATGGATGCTGTATTCTTAGCTTTAGAGAGTGCATTTTTTTACATGTGTGGCCGTTATTACCAGAATTTGGCAATCTTCCGGTATTGAGATGGGCCATCTAGGTGGTGAGAGGGGGGTGAAGTTGGCATGAATCAATCTGCCAGGATATTGGCAATATCCTTGGGATCAGTATATTTAATGCCATTCTGTTGTAGCTCAGAGCAGACCTGAGCATTGCCATATAGATTCTTGACATAGTTATAGAATGCCTTGTGGCTATCTTTGGAATATTTGACAATTTTATTTTCATAACTAGCTTTGGAGGATTTTATGAGGGATCTCAGCTTCTTACTGAGGCTGGTAAGGGAGGTTTTTGCATCCTGGGATTTTCCCATTTTCTGCAACAGTTTCTTCATTTTGTTGTAAAGTTTATTTATGGCAGGGGACCACCAGATTGGCTTCCTTTTTTTGGAGGAGAGCATCTTGGTTATATTTGGGATGGCACGATTCATGCATGAGTGGATGAGCTTGTACAGTGCCTTAGTGTAGGACTCAGCAGTTGAACTTTCAGTTCCCATTTGCATGGGTGTCATGAAGTTTGTCACTTCTGACTTGAGTAGAATGAAGTTGGCTTTGGAGAAGTTTTTTATAGAGGTTTCCTTACTGGGGGGGTGGGGGTGGGATGTGGATGTTAAGGTTGATTAGCTTATGGTCTGACCTGACCAACAAGGGGGTGACCATAGGTGTGGAGCATTGATTTACCATGTTGGTAATGACCAGGTCTAAGATACTGGAGACTCTGGTAGGACAATGGATTAGTTGATCCAGGTTGTTGGAATTTATGAATTACAAGAACCTTTGTGCAAAGGTGTTGGTACATAAGTAGTTTTCCCAATTAATGGCAGGGTAGTTGAAGTCACCCAGTATTAGGGTGTTTGGTTGTATCTTAATATTTTCCAGTATGTTTAGAAAGGTGTAGTGAGAATCTTGGGGCATGGTGGGGGATCTGTAGCAAGCTACAGTTTGGATTGCAGTCTTACCTAGTGTTAGTTGCACCTGAAGAATTTCAGACGCATTGTGTTGTGCAACTAGCCTGGTGGTGTGAATATCCTTGGTGAATATGGACACTCCTCCACCTTTAGTGTTTCGATCCTGGTTTGGTGGTCGAAAAGTGTGGTAAGAGTTGTAGCCTGGTATTGCAGGGGTGCTCTCTGGAGCCTTGAACCAGATCTCAGTTACTGCACAGATATCGATGTTCTCCATTTTTAGGAGTGCCTCGAGAGAGTGCATTTTGAGGTTTAGACTTCTAGCATTGAGTAGCATTTCCTTCAGATATTGCATGCTTGTACCTGTTATAGTGGTGGTTTTGTCCTTTGAACTTTGCCTAAAAAAGCCACTATAGGGGTGGTAAGAGCCTTAGCCAGTAACCTGAATCCCAGGGGCGACAGGTGCAGACCATCTCTAGCAAAGCATCGTGGTCTGTCGATCATGTTGTCTGAGGCAGACAGATACTGGATCCCCTTTGAATGACACCAGAAGCTTAGCCAATTGTTGAAGTCAATCATTTTGTCCTTATATTGTGGTATACTTCTGGGCGAAGGCAGGATGCTACTCAGGGCTAGGGTCATACCTGCCTGGGCCACATGATCCAGGAGCTCTTTCATGTCTCTTTTCATGTAGTCCAGGGAAGTACGTCTGAAGTCATTTACTCCAACATGGACAATGACAGAGTCATATTTGTACTTGTTGTGGAGTGACTTGAGTACATGTGTTATGTTTATAGAAAAAAAGATTAGTAAAGTAGAAGTTAAAAAGTAGAAGTTGAAGTTATGGAGTGCCTGTGAAGTGAAGGATTTAGTGCAGAAAGTCAAATACAAGTTACATCACAGCATGATGGAGTTACTCCCCAAAGTAAGGAGAAACAGGAATATCAGGAAACATCTGAAGAAGAAATATGGACATGAAAAAGAAAAAGAGATTTAATATGGTGTAATATTTATGCAAAGGAGAAAGCAAAACTAATCAACACAAAAAGAGCAGCACCAAATAATATTTGAAGAGCAATATAGGCAAAGGAATCCAGACATGGAAAACTTTTCAAAATAGAAAAATAAGAAGACTAAGAGGAAAAGTAGAAAAGGAGATTAGTAATGGAGAAGTTAAAGAAATAGAAACTGAGGTTATGGAGTACCTGCAAAGTGAAGAATTTAGTGTAAAAAATCGAATGCAGAAAGCACCATAACAAGACAGAGCAATGGATATCCAAATTAAGGGGAAACCAGTGGAACAGGAAGCAATTGGTCAGGTGCCATATCAAGATATTTTGGAGCCTTCCACAGGAAACCAGTCTAAACGTTCACTTGAAGCTAGACAGCAAAGAAAGGAACAGGAAACTGTGGAAACTCTGATGCAGTCAATGTTGAGGAGTGACAGGCCAGTAGTTGCCATATGACTGAGCAACAGACGGCACGGGATGAAATTGAAAGAGGGTGCCACAGAAAGATGCTATAGAACTTTCTATAGAATGCCCACAGGAAATGGAAAACAGGGGATGTGCCCTCAGTTTGGAAGAAAATGAGCTAAGAGAAGAGTTACTTGATTTAATAGACATGGATAGATATATTAAGATCAATGAGAGAAATAGACTGCAGAAGGTCAGTAAAACCCAAAAAAGTCAGAAGTTTGATAAAACAAATGAATGCAGTAATTAGGACTGTCCATAGGGAACCATGTGATATAATAAAAGTAAACAGGATATATTACTGTGCTGCTAAATTAATAACCAATAAAGTTTTACCACAAGAACACAGGGTAGTGAGAGAAAGGAAGGGGAGAAATGAAATACCATCATGGAAGTATGGAATAGAGAAAAATGTAAAGCAATTAAGACAAGAAGTGTCACTCTTAGAAAACTATAGAAGAATACAAAGAAAGATAGATATGATTAAAGCAATCCACAGTACTAGAACAGACCAGGATCTATTAAGCACTATCGCAAATAACAAACTACAAATTTCAGCACAGATGGAAAAACTTAGAAGATGCACAGATAAATATAAAGGAAAAGTACAATATAAGCAATTTATTGATGAACCATAACTTTTATAGAGAATTGGGAAATAAAGTAAAAGAAACTGAAAGACCGTCAAAAAAAGAGGAAGTAGATACATTTTGGAGAAGTATCTTTAAAGAGCCTGTGGAACATAACAAAGATGCTAAATGGATAGAAGTAAAAGAAAGAATAAGAAGTTTAAAGGTCCAGGATATGAAATGGGATGAAGTAACAGACAGATAAATTGAAACAAAGTTAAGAAAAGTCTTTAATTGGAAAACCCCAGGCCCAGATGCAGTACCTAACTTTTGGTTAAAAGTATTAACATCTTTGCACAAGGATTTAGCCATGAGTAAGAACTATTTATATGTGCAACCCAAACAGACAACAACCTGGCTAACAATAGGCAAAACAATGCTCCTACTTAAGAGTGAACCTGCAAGCTATCCTAAAAATTATAGACCAATAACTTGCCTTCCGACGATGTATAAACTATACATGGGAAATGATGCTGGCAGGGTTTATACTCATTTAGTCAATTATGGCAGTAGAACATAAGGGCAATAAAAGAAAGTCATATGGAACAAAGGATCAGAGAACTGTAAAAAGGGTAAGAATTTAAGTATGGCATGGATTGACTATAAAAAAGCATTTGATAGTATCCCACATTCATGGATAAAAGTGTGCTTAAAATATGTAAAAGATACATCCTACACTGATCAGGTACATTACAGTGACCATGAAACAGTGGCAGACCACTTTGCAATTAAGCCATGATAAAGGACAGATTACTATCCCAGGGATACAAATTCAAAGGGGGATGTTCCAGGGTGACTCTCTGGCACCGTTGCTATTCTGCCTTGCCATTAACCCATTAAGCTGTTTACTTAACAGCTTATGCCATGACTATAATCTGGCTCCAAGAAAACGACAAAGTGTAAAGACTTCTCATCTTCTCTTTGTTAATGATTTAAAACTGTATAGCTCATCAGATGAGGAACTGAAAGCACAGCTGCAGGTTGTCAAAACTTTTTCAGATGATATAAAAATGTCATTTGGTCTTGATAAGTGTCCAAAAGCAACCTTTAAAACAGGAAAACTGCAGCACAAGGAAAACATCAGTTTGGGACAAGAATATGATATAAAAGAACTTGATCAAGAGAGAGTGTATAAATACTTGGTAATTGATGAAGGATCAGCAATAACACATAAGCAAATGTGAATAAAACTAAGCAAGGAATACTTTAGAAGACTTAAATTTATTCTGAAAACAGCATTGACATCTAGGAACAAAATACAAGCTATAAACCAATTTGCTTTGTGACTGACTGGCCCCAAAATGTGTTGGATAGATTAGATTGGAAAACAAGAAGGATGCTTCATGACCAACAAATGATTTATAAAAATCAGTGCATACCAAGATTATATATTGCCCGTTCCAATAGAGGGATGGGCCTCCTTGAAACTAATTGCATGTATAGATCTGCAATCATGGGACTCCACACATATCTGCTGACTTCACAAAACCCAAATGTAGTGAAAGTTTTGAAACATAAGGAGAATAAACTTAAGATGACTTCTCTGCTTAATTTAGCAAAAGCATATCGGC
Source organism: Protopterus annectens (assembly GCF_019279795.1). Classification (NCBI taxonomy): domain Eukaryota; kingdom Metazoa; phylum Chordata; order Ceratodontiformes; family Protopteridae; genus Protopterus; species Protopterus annectens. The sequence continues at coordinate 26,253,905 of NC_056747.1, forward strand.
AGCAACCAGGAATGGAAATCCAACCAGAAGTTGATAAAAATCAGGCAGCAACTGAATGTGCCAAAAAAACAAAAGAAAGAATATAAGGTAAAGGACTAGATGAGAAGGCAAGAAATGTGGGAAAAGCATAAATATAGTTGCAAGTATAGAAAACTTCTGGAAGAACCTCATGTTGATCAGGAACAAATGTGTGAATGGTTAAGGAGAGGCAAATTCAAACCAAGAGATGAAAGGTTAATATCGGTGGCCCAGGATAGTGGGCTATATACACAATGGTTTATAAAGTCCATTGAACATGTGAGAGAAACAGACTAATGTAGGTTTTATAAAACTGAATTGGAAAAAGTCAGACACCTCATTGCTGGTTGCAACATACTAATGGCAGAAGGACTGTATACTGAAAGGCATAATAATGTGGCAAGACTGTTGCACTGGGGATTGTACAAACATTATGGTACTGAAGTGGTTGAAAAAACACTGGAAACATGAGCCACAAACCATCACAGAAAATGAAGAAGTCTACATCACATGGGATCATCCATTACCAACAGTTCAAAAGACAGATGCTAGGAAACTGGATATAGTGTTCCAAGAAAAGAAGACAAAAGTAGCATTGATCATTGAAATCACCACACCTAGTGACTACAGTGTCTTCCGTACAGAGAGACACAAACCCCCGAATTCACGAATCCTCCATGTAAGACTAAATAAGTCTTACTCGGAAACTGCAGTTGAACGGTATGACGTCAGCATGCCATGCATATTCATGAGGGCACGCTGACTCCACTCCAAGTCTAACATGGACCGTGCAGGAAGGCAGGGGGCATGTCTGACTGCTGAGCAGTCCAAAGGTCCATGCCCCTGAAAGTGTCTGAATTGTGCAATGTCAACACACATGAGCGAGTCCGCTTAAATGTCTACATACCCAACACTACACTCCCTCACATTGTAAACCCCCAGTACAGTTATAAAATGTAAAACTATTAATTTTTTCTTATAATTCCCGATATAGCTGCCCGTACTTGCGCGTGTTTGCGTGGGTGTGCCCATTGCTTAGCTGCAGTTAGCAATTTCAACATTGAAGAGCATAATAAGAAATGTTTATGCAAATTAATCCAAATAGCAATAGTGTAGTGGTAGAGCCTTCGCACAAAGAGGAGGCATTCACGTTTCGAGTCCCACCACTCCACTGTCTATTCTAAGTTTTAAATTAGTATATGAAATAATACCTGACATATATGAATAAAATTTTACTAAAAAGTATTGAAATGGCCTATCTATCAGTGAACAAAATATATATATATAAATATAAGAAGGATCTTGACATATAAATGCCCGTAGCTAAGCAGCGCTTTACCCATCGCAATAGGTTTGCGCAGAGCTGCGCACCGTGCTAACCAGTGCAACTTCGGGCAACGTGGAGCAATGTAGAGCAAAGTTGAGCAAAGTCACCTAAACACAGCCACACCCCCTAGCCTGTCTGGACAGTAGTAAAATAAAAAGCAATGACAAGGATCGAACCCGGGAGACTATGCACGATAATCAAAGTACTGAACCACTTAGCCATGACAGCTTGGAGTAAACATCCACTGTTAACATACATATACTTATAAATGGTAGATTAACCATTGCTAAGAAGGCCTGCAGTCAGCTGAGAAGTTTCAAAAATGGCCAATCACAAAAAAGTGCAGGAAATGCGGCATATTTAAGCTCCATAGGTGGGAATACCCACCATAACTGATTGTAGCTCCCATCTGCAGTTAGAATGGCTGGTGCTGGAGAGGGTAGTCACTTTCGAGTGCAATGCTGGGGCATCGAGGAGTCAAAATACATCGTTTGGCTCTTTGTCCACCGTCATGAGTCAAGACTCCTGCAGGGCCAGTTCCAAGGGACGGAGTATAAAGCAGAGGCTTGGAATTGGTTAGCTCATGATCTCACCAGTGCCACAGGCGTCCCTCAGACTGTGGAGCAGATCCGTCACCACCATGCAGACATGAAGAGACGGAAGCAGGACCTACTGAACCAATGGATATAGGAGGCCCGTGGCATGCAAGATGCTCCACTACTGAGTAGGTAGCCAGGGAATGCAGTATGTAAGACATGCTAATTTATTCTATATAATGGATAGGTATGTCTCAATATCCCTTCATTTACTTCACAGCTGTAGGTGTCCATGCTGTGAATCAGCAAGCCTGTGCAGATAGGCTGCTAAGGCTGTGCCACCAGGCAGGTTAGTAATTATTCTGCATGTATTGTTATATAAAATAGGTGAGAGAGCATGAAAAAAAGTGTTGTAGCCCAATAATACAGCCAGACAATGCCTTGAATAATTGCTCTGCATGTACTGTTATATAGAACAAGTCAGAGAGCCATAAAAAGAGTGTAGTAACCCATTAATAAAGGTAAAATAAGTCCAGAATAATATCTCTGCATGTACTGTCATATAAAATAAGTGAGCGAGCATGAAAAAGAGTGTTGTAACCTATTAATAAAGGTATAATATGGCTTGAATAAGTCTTCCATATGTACTGTAATATCAAAT